>NW_015150851.1:19013-27468 GCF_000732505.1 Cyprinodon variegatus
CGGTCAATCCTCTACACATTCAAACGGGCTTAGTCAGGTCCAGTGCAATGTGCAGTTGAGTATGATAAAAAGAAAAGTACTATTAAATGGCATTGAAGTATGGCTGAAAATTGGTGTATGGGTCCAGCTTGATTTATCATTTCTAAGATTTCATCCAACCAAAGAATTTAACCAGAGTGTAATAAACCATGAATTGTCTTACCAAACTTACTCTCAAAACAAAATTTTGATTAATATATTTTTCAAGATTTCTATCCCTGCAACAATTACTGAACAAAGTTCACTCCATACATTTCTGAATAGAAGCTAGAAGCAGCTCCACTGGTTTCCATTTATAACAGCAGTGAAGTTCATGGAGACAGCAGTGAGGTGTAAAGACTTCACCTCAGAGGGAGCCACTCCTGTGAGAGTGGGAGGAGCTGCTCTGAGGGGGGATCTGCAGAGTTGGTTTTAGATGAGGCACATTCTGGTGCAGAGAAGCTGGACGGAGCTGCAGTGAAGCCGAGGTAAGGCCGTCCCTAAAATAGGTCTAATCAGAATGTTTTAGGATTTTTAAAACTCATCTTTATTACCAATATAAAAAAAATGAATGTTTGGTTAACCCAGAAGTTTGCATGCAGCACTTTCAGAAAGTGTTGAGATCTTATGACGTCTCACACTGTGGCGACTGTGAGGATCCAAAGGAAATGAATTTTGACACATTGGCTGGTAGAGACACTGTGTCTTTGTACGCAGTCTTTCCTCTGGAACTTGGACCATGAAGCCCCATGAGGGTCCAGATAAACAGGAGGAGAAAATTCCACCATCTCAAGTTTCTAAACTCCTCAGACTTTAATTCACTACTTTTGTTCAAGTGACAAAATCATAACCACATTTTCTCTACAGTTTCCTTTAAACAGTAGTTATTTTTTCCTGACATTTTTTTTTATGTAAAAAATAATACATTTATGGATTACAGTGTAATGTTTCAGTGTTCCTGATGGTGTGAGATTGTAGCAGCTGACATTTTGGACCTCCAAGTTTGTAAACAAATAAATATTAAGCTGTTGCTCTCCATCTCTGTGGATCCATCATGGGAACATGGCTTCAGGGCAGAGCAAAGGGCATAAATAATTTCAAAGTAGAAATGACAGAGACCTCATCAAATTAGGCTATTTAAAGGATATGTCACGTGTAAAAAAAAAAAAAAAAAAGCAATATTAACTCAGCTTTTTAGATTAATACAAAAAATGAATACCTAAAACAAAAGTATTTTCATATTTTGAAGCTTTCGCTAGTTTGCATGAGATGATTCATACATTAGATTTTTAAAGGTAAGATTGTTGGAATTGTGTAAAAAAAATTGTGATTTTTGGTGTTTTATGTTATAGACCACCCAGGTAAAGCATAATTGTGAAGTTGAAGTTTTACAAACTTTTCCAAACTTTTTACAAGCGTTTTAGTCTTTCATCTCTCAGGCTTTGCACACACAGATAACCAAAACGTTCCCCATTCTTTCTAACACCATGGCTCCAGGATCCTGAGTGCCTCTGAAGATTTTGGACATTCTAACTTATATATTTATGCTTTAGTAGAAATCCATCAGCTGCAGTTTTGGGTGTATTTTTAGGGTCATCCAGAACTTTATTAAACTGGAAGGGAAAATAAATGATGCTGGAATTCATCCAAATGTCATCAGTGTTCATAGCTGCAGGCAGGAAGGATCTCCTGTAGCAGTCTGTCTTACAGCAGATCTGAAGAGCATCTGACCGAAGTCCTGTTGCGATTTCAGAACAGCTCTGATGCTGTTACCTCAGCAGGTTATTTCAGAGGAGATCCCCCTCTCCACAGCCGACTTTTAGAAGACATGGAGCATCTTGCTGCAAACACTAATGTATGACTGAGTATAAGGGCTATACTAAGAGCTATAGTTTTTATAAATTGATAGACTAAAATAGAGTAGAAAGTTCCTTTATTGTCCCACAATGGGGAAATTCTGGTGTTTACAGCAGCAAAAATATATTTTTTTAGATGGTCACACAAATGTGGACCTTTGGAAAAATGTATAAGAATAACATAATAGTGACAAGATAAAAGATAAACAATAAAATACTGTACTGTAAAGTGTTTTATTGCTAAAAACTGTGCACCTGGAGAATAAATAACCAATTATACAGCTATGGACATTTTTACAGTAATGGATATTTGAAAATAGCAGCAACATCAGAGATGTGCAAAATGACAGCAGCATGTTATTTAACTGATTAAGGTAGAAACTGTGCAAAATCAGCATGAATGGAAGAAATTATTGAGGTTGTTGGGAACAGTGGTGGTTCTAGAGTCTTCCAGCTGCTGGGAGGAAGGATCTGTGATAACGCTCCCTGGTGCATTTATGGTGCAGCAGTCTGTTAGTGAAGGAGCTCTCCAGTTCAGCACCAGCTTCATGCATGGGGTGGGGGAGACATTATCCAACAGAGATGTTCATTTAGTTAGGATCCGTCTGTTTTCCACCTCCTGCACTGAGTCCAGAGGGCATCCAATCAGAGCTGGACTTCCTGATCAGCTGATCCAGCTGCTTCCTCTCAGCTACAGATAAGCCACTGCTCCAACAGACAGCTCCATGGAAGATGGCTGATGCTACAACAGAGTCCTAGATGGTCTTAAGGAGCGCCCCCTCAGCAAGAAGAGTCTGCTCTGACCTTTCTCAGAGCCTCAGTGTTGAGAGTCCAGTCTGGTTTGTTATTTAGATGAACATGAAATATTACGTGAAATATTACGAACATGAAAATAGTTGAAATATTACGAGAGTAAACTCATAATAGCAGGTCAATGAGATTAAAGTCAGGACATCAAAAGAATTAAGTTTTAACATCAGAATAAAACCTGAACATCATGATAGTAAAGCCACAATATTACAAGAATATAGTTATAACATTACAAGAATAAAATCAAAACTTTAAGAGGTTAAAGTCATAATTATGAGAATAAAAGTGTAACAAGAACACAGACGAAGCATTACGAAATTAAGGTTGTAACATAATGAGAATATAATCATCCCATTAAAAGCTTACATTTCTGATATTATGAGATAAAAAAGGTGAAACATTAGAAGAACAAAATGTTATAAGACTGAAGTCATAATATTATTGAAAAAAAGCCTTAAAATTACACGATCAATGTAGTTATGGAACAAAATTAGTCTGAATATTTCTAGTATAAATAAGTAACTTAATAATAAAATTGCAACATTTCAAGATTATAGTCCTAATATTAATAAAATAAAGTAGTATAATTAACAACAAGATCAACAAAGTTGTAACATTTCAGGACTAAAATAATGACTTTTCCGGATTAAAGTTTTATTTTTTAGGAATAAAATCTTAATGTTCCATAAAAAAAAAAAACAAATACATTTTTGGAGTTTTTAATTATTTAACATATTCTTACCTCCAATAGTAGAACTTTAGAAGCATAGCAGGGTTTCAGGTGCTCCTATTATCCTATGAGGTTTATGTTTTTTTTTAAGACAAACCCTGCTTTAGACATGTTGTGTTCCTCATCCTTCATCCTTCCTTTGCCATTCACTGTCATCAAATGCTTTAAGGTGAGTTATTAATCCATATTGATGTTATTGTTTTATAAATGCTGTTCCATTTCAGATGCCCCACCTGGATTTCTCCAACACCCTCTGTGCTCCTCTGTTCTGCTTGATGCTCATTTGCATCCCTGGAGGTCACACAGCAAAATGTCCACAGCAGTGCATCTGTGACCAGATCCAGCTCAGAGTGGCCTGTGTGAACAGGAACCTGACCCAAGTCCCCCCCACTGTTGATGAGGTTTCTTCCTCACACACATAGCTTTACAAAATGACCAATAATTCTAGACGGTCATTTTACACCAAATTGGCACTATAGTTGCACTGTGTTTGGTTCTAGATAACGGTGAAACTGGATCTTCGAGGCAATGACATCCAAGAACTTCCTTCAGGAGCTTTTAAACACACTCCATACCTGACCCACCTGTCGCTGCAGGCCTGTAACATCCACAGAGTCAAGGAGGGGGCTTTCCGTGGCCTCGGTCGGCTGGTCTTCCTTAACCTCGCCAACAACAAGATAGAAATTCTCTACCAGGTGATCAAAAAGTCACACATCTAGTTTTCTCAACCGGTGAAATTCTCTCTTTTTTTTCATTTATCACTTTTTCTTGGTTTTCATTCTTTATTCAGGTAAATTGTAATCTATATAGCATCATTCATTTCCTAACATATGTATTCCTGCAGCACTCTACAAGACAAGTGCAATTTCTATACATAAATAGAAATAAATCCAACTGGTTCGGGTAAAGGCTGCACGGTGGTACAGTTGTAGCATTGCAGTAAGAGGGGTCCGGGTTTAATTCCCAGCCTGGGGTCTTTCTGCATGGAGATTGCATGTTCTTTCTCCCTTTGCATGTGTGGGTTCTCCCTGGGTACTCCACCTTCCTCCCACAGTACAAAAACATGACTGTTAGGTTAATTGGCGTCTCTAAAATGTCCTTAGGTGTGAGTGTGTGTGTGTGTGTGTGTTGCCCTGCGACAGCCTGATGACCTGTCCTGGGTGTAACCTGACTCTTGCTCATAGACTACCGGAGATAGGCGCTGGCTCCACTGAGCCGGAAAAAGTGGAAGAAGATGGATAAATGGATAGTTGGTTCCGGTACACTCCAGAAAAATAGATTTAAATTTAATTCCGACTGACTGTCATCACAGCAATCTGTCTTTTGTATCAATATGTGTAAAACAAGATAAACTCTTGGAATCCAAAGAGACAACAGCGTTAAAGCTTTGACATATGGTCCATAGGCACCACCTTAATGTTGGAATTCTGCCAGGAGGACTTTTTATAGTAAAGAAAGCCACCAGGAGCACAGGGGCAATGGCAGAAATAGCTGAAACTGTGGTTCTATCCAGTGAAAAATGATGCAACTACTTCTTTCAATTGCAAAGAATAACTAACTGATCTGTGTGTTTTGAGTCCAGGAGTCTTTTGATGGCCTTTCCTCGTTGAAGCAGCTTTTTATTGACCGTAACCGTGTGGAAGAGATCCAGCCTGGAGCTTTCTCTCAGCTAGGCTTTCTTAACCTCCTCTCCATCACACACAACCAGCTGGTCTACATGCCCAACTTAGTCTTCCAGGTACACTAACTGCTGACATCCATCAATCAGAGAATTTACACAAGTGCCTCTTACTGTCAGACCTGCTGATACAAACATTTGAATCTTAAGGGATTGCAGAACATCAAGAGTCTTCGTCTCAGTCACAATTCTCTCAACTACCTGGACACCGAGGCTTTTGCTGGGTTGTTCACGCTCAACAGGCTCAGGTTGGATCACAACGAGCTGCAGTTTTTCCCTACGGAAACGATGACAAGGTAAGGATGCTCGGGGAGATCACTAGAGGGCAATGAAGTCTTGATCACTAACGTGCACACTTCCTTCTTACTGTGTTGAGACTGCCAGAGGTGACTTTTCTGGACCTTAGCCATAACCCTATGACCTATCTGGGAGAGGATGCCGTGGTCATGGCAAAGTTGACCCACCTCTTCCTGGACCACATGTCCCTGCAGGAGCTGGTCAACACAGCCGTATCTAAGTCCCCCAATCTTGTGCACATGGACATCAGCCATAATCAGTTGCGTGTCCTTCAGCCGTTTTCTGAGGGCTCACCCAAACTGGCACGTCTCAAACTGGCCGGGAACCCCATCAACTGCAACTGCTACCTGCGTCCACTCAGGTGCAATGGCCCATTGTGAAACTGGTGAGATTTTATCCACATCCCATCCCATATGGGATGTTTTAACAGCTTCTTCTTCTTTTATCATCGAACAGAGAGTGGGCGATCCGTCGCAAGGTGAAGCTATTGGGGACATGTGGAGGACCAGCCCATCTCTCCGGAGAGAGTCTGGAGGCCGTCTACCCTAAAGAGCTACGCTGCCAGAGCCAGGAAGCTATGCTGAAGGCAGAGTTTGAGGAAGCAACCAGGATAATTCCACCACCCACCCAAGAGCCGGAAAACAAGATCAAATGTCCTGCCAACTGTGTTTGTGAGGTGAGAGAAGCATTTAAGTGGACTGGTTAGATTGATTAAGGTTTTCTGAATGTTTACCATTTGCTTTGTTTTTGGGTTATGCAAAGTTTTCTTTTGGATTAGAAGGAAGAAGGTTCTAAGTCATGTTTTTTTGGCCAGTTATGAAAATTAGAGGATCTGCTCTTATAGAAGAACATTCAGCATGAAGGTCTCATTAGGCTGTAGAGCTACACTGGTTCAGTTAAAGCCGGGCTTGTACCGAGAGATATTTTTCTTTTGGTGGTGACTTTCCAGTCGTGCGAGAATTTCCCGATCGGCCCCAAATTCAGCCTGATTGTGCATCGTGTATTGCACAGGGGGTTACGAGGGGCAATCAGTAATCGTGAGGTTGATTTTCAGTCGACCGTCGTGGGACAATCGCTTTGCGTGCAAACTCTTCTTCTTCTTCCTTAGATAAAAACACAGAAGCATGGCGGGGGTCCGAGTGAAAGGGAGTTCTTTCTGTAAAATTGACAGACCGTAGTAGTTACGTCTGCTCCGCCATGTCTTTGTCCAAATATGACGTTGCCTTTTATTTTTAGGGCTTTCAGCACAAAATTGCACAAATTGCCAAGGCAGCGCATTTCACTCTAGTGAGCTTCATATTCCTCTTCTACTGGTTTGGCTTTCAGATAGACGAGTCCGAGTAGCGCCATCTCACTGCGGAGCTGAGTCCCACCTGGTTTTTAGATGTACAGTGCAGGTAGATCCCACAGAGCATTGTGCTGCACAGTGTGAGAACATACATTGTGAACTGTAAACTCACACTGTTCGATGAAACCGCTGGGTTTTGTCGTACACGGGGGACACATGTCCCCTGCACTTTATCAAAAGTACGTGTTGTCCCCTGCACCTTTTACTGTCCAAGAACAATGTTAGGTTCAATACACAGACAATCGTCGAACACTAGGACCCAGCGGAAAACCGCAGCTCAAGCTGAAGCCTGCTTCTCTGAGTTTGGACCACCCACAAGCTCCTGATTTTCTTCCATCTTTTTGTGTGATTGTCTGTCACCACTGTCACTCCTGAAAAGATCACTTTAGAAACATCTGATGTGCCGCTTAATCAGGTCTGTAATTGGACGGTCAGAACTTTGCTGAAGTCCTACCTTAATTAGAACTGTAGGGTCGTCAGTCATTTTCTCTGTTTTCTGTTAGGTTTTGGATTTTTAAGATAACTTAAAAGGTCCAGGAGTTACGTTCTTGTGGAAAAAACATGGGTCTGAAAAAGACAGTTGGTGAGGGATTCTGCTACTGTAAATTAGCCATTTTTTTTCTGTTGGGTCACGTAATCTAGAAGGGTTGTAATATCAGATGTCAATTTACACAAATCTTTGAATTTGTCTCATGGTCTCATATGAGACTTCTTTAAAGTGTAAATGTGAGTTACATTCAAAGAACTGTGTAACACCCCTCCTAAAACACCCTCACTGGCTCCATAAAGCAGCAGATCCACTTCAACATCCTCCTCCGCATTATAAAGCTCTCAGTAACCTTGTAAAATAGATTTGTTAATAATTATTGTTGTATAATATTATTATCATCAAAAAAGAAAAAGAAAAACACAATCTCTGAATGTGCATTTATATATCCAAGTTCATAATGATTGTAAAATTGTGTGTTTTAACCTACATGGATTGCTGCACCCCAAATTGTCCAATTGTTTGTCAATCCATATATTTTGTCTGGAGAGGGATAGTAGAGATGCAGGAGAAAGAGGAGGAAACAAACACAGAGGAAGTATTAGAAAACACACTGCTTATATATAATAAATTTTAAACACACTTGCATCTCCCCCCCCACTTCTGAAATCAAAATTTTGTCCAAAAGTACAGGTACTTTAGACTTTACAAGAGTTTAGGTCAGGGGTAACTAATTATAAATCAGCAGGGTTCGAATAAAGAAAATCATCAACCAGTAAAGGTTTGGAGACATTTTTAGTTATAATATGTTACTTTAAACTGAATTTAACTCTGAAATAAAATGTAGGTGTTTATGCTTCCATGTTATACATTGACCTTTTGAATAAAAAATATAAAAAATAAAAAAAATTCCATTTTAAAATCTAAATTGTTTTTGAAGTATAGAACAACAATCTTTCAGTTTGGTATATAGACAATTTCCTGACTCACTTTTTTTTATAAAACACCTAAACTGACCGTTTTTTGTTTTTTTTCTTTCTTCTTTCTGTCTTAATGAGAGCAGTGGGCTTTATGCTGCCCTGCAAGGCTTTAAACCTGGTTTGAATGGAGACAAAGCCACTCTAAAGAACAGATCAAGGAGCTCATTTTGAGCCTGGATCCATATTTATTTTTGATTCTGTTCATGGTGGAGAATCCTGCTTCACAGCAGCAGGTTGAGCCAAACATCCTC
>NW_015150851.1:27636-45731 GCF_000732505.1 Cyprinodon variegatus
GCTGTGTCTAAAAGTAGCAGCAGCAGCAACCAGACTGACAGCAGCTCATTGGTTAATTTGTATCACGTGCAGCCTGGAGCCGGAAGCTCCGGAAGCCTTTACCATATTAACAGGAGAAGAGGTGTAAGCGAAATTAGACACTGCCGTCGAACAACATGCAGTCATTTATAAATGTTCTAAATCAGTTTAGCCAGCAGGTGGGTCCTGATCCGGACCCTGCTCCGCTAGTCCATGACCTCTGATCTAAAGGTCAAGGTTCTTGATCACTAGGCTAAACCAGAAAAAAACGGGACATTGGCATGAAAAAGATGAAAATATTGGTTGTGCTTCTGTGTGGGTTGATTATTCATAAACAGGCAGTGACTCACCACTCGTCATGTGAGAACCGTGGCCACACCAAAGTGCCTCGGGGTTTCTCTCCAGAGACACGTCTTCTTGATCTGCGAGGCAATAACTTCCACTACATCCCAAGCAACAGTTTTCCCGGTGTGGCTAAGGTGGTGTCCTTGCACCTGCAACGCTGCAAGATAGTGGATGTGGAGGGTGGGGCTTTCAGCGGCATGAAAGGACTGATATATCTCTACCTATCAGAGAACTATCTCACCTCCCTGAGTCCTGAAGCATTCAAAGGTGATTTTTATTTCATTTTTTGAGAATTGCACATTGTCATAAAGTTTCCTCGCAGAAGCAATGCAACCTGTTTTCACCAAATCCACAGGTTTACCACAGCTGACGTATCTGCACCTGGAGAAGAACCGCTTTGCTGATTTCCCCAAAGGAGTCTTTAAATTGGTGCCTAGTCTGTTAGCGCTTCACTTGGAGAACAATGCCATCACCAAGCTGGAGTCTGGATCCCTGAGTGGAGCCGCCGGCCTCAGAGCTCTTTACCTCACTGGGAACGCCATCGGGAGCATATCGCAAGGTGCTCTGGATCAGGCAAG
This sequence comes from Cyprinodon variegatus, assembly GCF_000732505.1. Lineage (NCBI taxonomy): Eukaryota > Metazoa > Chordata > Actinopteri > Cyprinodontiformes > Cyprinodontidae > Cyprinodon > Cyprinodon variegatus. Next base: position 28,578 of record NW_015150851.1, read on the forward strand.
TGTTCTAGATACGCTTCATCTGGGGGGAAACAAGCTGAAGGAAGTCCCAACAGAGGCTTTAACCAAGGCAAGAAACATCAAGGACCTGAGGCTGTCCGGTAATTCGATCCGCTGGGTGGGTCCAAATGCTTTCAAACCTCTGGAGGGATCTCTGAAGGAATTGTATCTGGACAAAATGGGGATAGAGAAGGTGAGTTTCAACATAAACATCTTAATGGATGTTATAAAAAGTGCTTTCTGACCAAGTTCATCACACCTCAGATGTCTGAGAACTCCCTGGCCGGTGTGGGTCCGACTCTAAGAAGTCTGTTCCTGGAGGGCAATAAGTTAGAGGAGGTACCAGACTTCCACCAACTCACCTCCTTGGAGGTCATCAACCTGGCTGACAACCCTCTGATGTGCGACTGCCCTCTACTGCCACTACGCTTGTAAGGAGCAAGTTGGAATTAAAGCATCTCCCCTAAAGCCGGGCATACACTGTATGAGCTTTGGCCCTTTTTGGGCCCATTTTCTAGAGATGGGAGAATTTCTTTGGATCAGGCCAAGTTTAAGCTTCATTGTGCGTCCTTCGTTTTGTTGTATACAGGGAGTAACAAGGGGCGATTACTCTCGTAAGATCACCTCCTGATCAGAAATTGTAAGATCAACAGGAAAACAAACATTTTTGAAATTCAGTTGTCCCTCATAAAATGTTCATAAGAGTATTCTGCTGTTGAAGCAGAGCTATGTTGGTATGTCAGCTCAGCATACCGCGTCAGGCCAGCACACCCTTAAGGGCTGGTTATCCTCCTGCAGCAGTGTGTCACAGTGAGCTTGTCGCAGATATTTTTGATTTATGCTCAATATTGAAGCGTGGTCTGGACTATGTTATTCCACGCCACAATGGAAGAGGGACAATTACGTACTAGCTGTGGGTCTAGATACGGACGAGGCGGTGAGGAAGTGGGGGCAAGTTTGTGTGACAACGGAGGGATATGAGGGCAAAAAAGAGCGGGGATCCAGGTGGAAAAAGGGTTCCAGCGTTCTCGCGCACCTCGCTCTCCTAGCTGGTCCATCTTCACGATTTGTTTCCCACAATGGCGGTCATACAAACAAAACAAGCCAGTAAGGTACCAAACAGGAAATACGCATAGAGTAGAGCGGATGTATATTTAACCAATCAGAGGCGTCCTGTCTGCGGCACTGTCTGCGGTCACCTACAATTTTTGATACAATTTTGGATACACACTTTATTTATTTTTACAGTACATAAAGAACCACTGAAATTCTTTTCAGATTACACATAAATAGATTAATTAATCCCGTGGGGGAAAATGAATTACTTTAGGATTAGGATTCACTCTGTGACAACGGCCTATTGAGCCTACTGACAAAATCTAACGCCATTCATTGGGACTGATAACCAATAACGCTCATGCGCGCATGCATATTACTAAGGGTATGGTGGCCTGACGCAGTATGCTGAGCTGACAGAACAACGTGCGTCTATGAGTCGATTTACCAGAACCTTGCTCACTGTGAATGTGCAAACAAACAAATTGATGAGTTGACCAGCGGTATCTCCTTGTTCTGAGTCCAACATGTGGTTTTTGGGTGTACAGTTTAAGCAGTTAAATCGCATCAGAGCATCGAGCTGTACACAGTGGCGCCACCAGGGGCATGGCGTGCAAAACCCTGGCCACCCTAATCGCCAGTGTAAATTGCACAAGCATCAGTTTACCATTTAATCCCATTATGCAAAGCCAGCGATGTAACATTAAAAATCCCCAAATCAACCAAGATATGAGTAGGTGTTTACTTAAGTCTTTATGATTTCTACAGGCAGGTTTACAACAATAGTAGATTACAACCCTCAAAATGTGACTTTTAGTTTCAGTGTGCCACCTCACGATTTTTAGTGGCCCCATCTGGCCCCCCCTATGAAACACTTCTGGCTGTACAGTGTAAGAACATGCACTGTGAGTTGTACAGTTTAAAGCCCCTGTTACACCTTGGCGATGTAGACCAGCCTATGCCAGATGTACGGAAAATCTGGCATACGTTGGATAAGTTATAGGTGCATTTTCTCTAAGTTATGAGCACACTGAAGCACGCTGGTACACATCGACATACATCGAGTACGTAGAATTTTTTGCATTTCCATGTATGCCAGTTCATGCCATACGTGGGCCATCAGTTACAGGTTAGTTATCTAATCGTCAACATACGTTAAGTGTAAGTTACTCCTAAGTTGTGGCATCTAGCTTATCCAAAACCTCTGAGTAACTTCAGACTTCACCTCCAGACTTCATCCCCATCATAGGGTGAGCCAGAAGGTGAGTGTGATGGATCCTCCCTGCGTTCACGCCCACCACCAACAAACGTCCTAGCAGACATGAAGCTGAATCTGCTGCCACCAAAAACATTCTTTCTTTCTTTTTCCTTTTAGTTATTTTTTGGACGGCCAGTAAACAGCAGCTATGTTAATACCCCGATCAAAGAAATCTTTTTATTCAGACCATGCGCCTCCGGGCGCATGAGGGGAGTAGCTTTAACTGATGCTTCGTAATCCCGTGCCAACGCTGCCGTGCGTTATACATAAGTTAGGCTGTCATTGGACATAAGTTCTGGACTTGTTATGAATACTCTATGTATACACCCAAAATTAAAAAAAATATGTAGAAAGTTTAGCGTATGCCAGAGTTTTAGGAGATTCTGGGACATCAGGCATATGCTGGATAAGTCGTCAAGGTGTGACAGAGATCTAAGCAGAGATGGCAAAAGTACTGACTTTCCATACTTGAGTAAAAGTACAGATACTTGTGTTAAAAAATACTCTGGTAAAAGTGGAAGTACTGATTAAACTTCTTTACTCAAGTAAAAGTAACAAAGTACAGGCTTGTAAATTTACTTAAAGTATAAAAGTAAAAGTAGAAACCACTTTTTTCATGTTGCCTACATTTTAAATGGATGTCTGCCAATAGGACTAGATCTCCGTTGTGTTCATTTTCAATCATCTCGTCGTCCATGCTACTATGCTAACGCCACCGCCACCAAGCTGCAATGATTTGCCGCCAATGAATACCGCCGAATCTGTCGATTCATCTTGTAGTGGTGCGTCAAATGCAACGTAGATTCCCATCCAATTAGATTGAATTTGGTATTGATGATGTGAAAAATAATAACGGTAACTCCATTGAAATGATTCAAAACTAAAGTAACGAGCCAATTTTTTAAAATGTAAGGAGTAGAAAGTACAGATATTTGTGTAAAAATGTAAGGAGTAGAAGTAAAAAGTCGCCATAAAAATAAGTAGTAAAGTAAAGTAAAAATATCAGAAAAATCTACTTGAGTACAGTAACGAAGTATTTGTACTTTGTTACTTCCCATCTCTGGATCTAAGCTGTAGCTGAATACAACAACTGAAAATAAAGTACAGTGTATGCTTGGCTTAAGCAGACAATACTTTAGTATTTCTAATAAAGTTCTTGACATTTTTCTGTCCACCTCTTTTCATCCAGGTGGATTGAGAAAGTTAACCTCAAGGTGAGAGCAACCTGTGCTAATCCTCCTGAGGTGAAGGGTCGAAAGGTCAAGGATGTCTACGTGTTTAAAGCCTGTCCTGGTGGAGAGGGTCTACCTGCTGAATCTACTGGCAACACAAGGCCAGGGAAAAAGATCAAGAGGAGAATAAGTGTTATTCAACAAAACAGAGTTAACAGGGGGCAAAAAAAATAGCCTTATATTAAAAAGGGTCAGAGCCTGAAAGGCAACCCAACTTAAATCAGGCTCTAGTGTTTCATTTGGCACTAAAATCTCGATTAAACCAACCCATAGAAAGTTTAGCATTTGCCAGTATGTGATTATGAACTCTTTCTACTTTATGCTGCATAGTTGCTATACTGCACACATTTGTAGTGTGCTAATAAGTGTTAGCTTAAGATTTTTTTAAGTCAGTATTCAGCACTTGGGGAGAATCCATCCATTTCTGCTACTGTACCTCACCGGTATTTGCAGGACACATTTTCATTTTTATAAACTTCTATTAACCTGCTTACCTTCAAGGGATTATTTATCTATTAGCAACATGCTAAAAAAAGTTTTATCTTGCTAATGTTGCCTTATAACAGGCAGAAGTCCTTCTCTTGTTCATTTGTCAAATAATGTCCATGATATGTTGTTCACAATATTAAATATTAGAAATAGGACTATGAAACATTTGTGAAAAATAGGAGAAAATCAATCTTTTTTTGTTTTTAAGTAGATAACCAGCAATCAAGACCATGTCATCTGATTGTAAATAGCAAAAAGTTGGCTTAAATTGTAAAATAAACAATAAATAAACTGTTGTCATATTTAATGGGTTTACTCAACATTTCAAACTCAGTCGGCACTGAGGTTGAAAATCCCTTTATTGTCCCACAATCAGGAAATTCAGTGTTTACAGCAGCAAAACGATTATAGCAAAAACTGTGTACTGTAAAGTGTTTTAACAACATAAACACTGTGCACCTGGAGAATGAATGGCCGATATGCAGCTATGGACATTTTTAAAGTAATGGATATTTGAAAATAGCAGCAACATCAGAGATCAGCAAAATGACAGCAGCATGTTATTTATTTGACTAAGATAGAAACTGCAAAATCAGCATGAATGGAACAACTGATTGAGGTTGTTGGGAACAGTGGTAGTTCTAGAGTCTTCCAGCTGCTGGGAGGAAGGATCTGTGATAACACTCCCTGTAGGGGTGTGCAAAATAATCGTCATGATAATGCATCGTGATTCTAATTTTCATGATCTACTGCATCGATTCTTGACACCAAGTATCGATTATTAATTTAAAAAAATTAATAAATAAAATTGCATGAATGGTTGGCGAACATCAGCCAAAAACAAGTGTAATACAACTTCCAGTCCAGTAGATGTCGCTGTGGATGTTTTAACGCACGCTGCCTTGTGTCACAAGCATTTCCGGCTGCGGGATACTGCGCCGAGTCATTCAAAAACAAAACATTGAGGAGAAAAGATTGCAATGCATTGCAATAATTCAAGTATCGTGATGCATTGTGATCGAATCGCATCGTGGCCTATGAATCGTGATTCGAATCGAATCGTCAATTCTTTGGCAATACCCACCCCTAGCTCCCTGGTGCATTTAAGGTGCAGCAGTCTGACACTGAAGGAGCTCTCCAGTTCAGCACCAGCTTCATGCATGGGGTGGGAGACATTATCCAACCGAGATGTTCATTTAGTTAGGATCCGTCTGTTTCCCACCTCCTACACTGAGTCCAGAGGGCATCCAATCACAGAGCTGGCCTACCTGATCAGCTGATCCAGCTACAGGTAAGCCACTGCTCCAACAGAGAGCTCCATAAAAGATGGCTGATGCCACAACAGAGTCATAGAAGCTCTTTAGGAGCGCCCCCTGCACTCCAAGACTTCAGTCTCCTCAGCAGGAAGAATCTGCTGTGACCTTTCTTATACAGAGCCTAAGTGTTGTGAGTCGAGTCCAGTTTATTCAGGTGAACACCTAGGTACTTATAAGAGTCCGCTATCTCAATGCCCCTTCCCTGGATGTTCACCATGTGTCAGGGGGTAACATCTGCTTCTGCAAAAGTCCACCACTAGCTTTTTAGTTTTCCCTGATTTTGTGTGTCCACTGTCTGTACTCTGAGTCGTCCCCACCTGTGATGAGGCCAAGTATGGCAGAATAATCAGAGAACTTCTGGAGGTGGCAGCCCGGGGAGTTGATGGAGAAGTCTGCAGTGTAGATGGTGAACTGCAGTGGTGCCCTGGTGCACTGTTCCCTGTAGGACCCCCATACTGCAAATCAAACACTTGAGACTATCACTATCTGAGACACAGTCCTGTGCCCTCACATACTGTGGGCAGCCAGTGAGGTAGTTCAGAATCCACTTGGACATGTGCTGGTCCACTCCTGACAGCTCCAGCTTGTACCTTAGGAGTCCTGGCTGGATGGTGTTGAAAGCACTGGAGAAATCAAAGAACATTATCCTCACACTGTCCCACCTGAAGTTTGAGATCTGGAACCATTTTGGATTGAAAACAGCTAAAGATTACGTGCTGGATATGTGCCATTAAGGTGACTTCCCACTACATTGATAAATAGGACGCATCTCATGCTACAGACCACCAAGATTACGTCAAGCCCGACAGCTGCAAATATAGCCAATAGGTCGACTGAAGACATTAACAAATGGGGCTGACCAGCAAACACCCTGTAGTTGTTACAGAAAACGCTACAATAATGGTTTGTGCGGTGGAGATAATGCAGCTTATGAATGTCTGCTGTGTCACGTCTGCTTGCTTGAGTGAGGCTTCACTTTTTCACTTTTCACAAACAAGTTTGCCCTTTTGCTACAGTTTTTTTCACATCTCAAGTTTAAACTATCTAATTTACAAGTTTGCACTTTGTATTTAATACGACAGGAAAAAATAAAATACATGAGTAATTTTAAACACAGTTGAACAACTTTCAATTTTTGTAAAAACAGATCAAATCAAACTGAATCGATTTAGAACTGTATGAATCAAAATCAAATCGATTCAGGACTTTTCCAAAATACCCAGCCCTACCTTTTAGTGAGGTTTACAGTAAAGTCAGTTAAGTTTTTCACCAAGGTGGTGCTATTCTACACCTAATAATAGGAAGCTGCCAGCAGCACAGCTGTAAAGCAGCTGGATCAGGCTGCCAGTCATCTTAAACAAAGCATAAAATACTTAAATTCTAAGCACACGCCTGTATAATGTTAACCTGACAACAGCCAGGTTAGTATAATGTAGTATTAATTTCAAAATGTAACCCAAGTCTGTTTATACAAATAAATCTTTAATAATTTAGATGACACAATATTTACATATAATATCCAATGTTTGGTTAATTTTTCCTAGAGGGTGAGGTCTACATGTTTAACTCCTTCCGACCAGTAGGTGGCGCTCTCACTCCATACTGTTTGCCATGTCCACTAATGCTCATGGTAAGCATTAGCAAACTTTGAACCTACCTCTCCAGAAGGAAACCAGTAATCTCCTCATGATTTCTTTCCTCAAAACTTTTACGGAAGTTCACCATTGATTTTATCTGAGAAGTAGCTCAGCGTCACATGACTTCAACTTTCGTTGAAGTCAGCAGTCTCAGTCTCCGTAGACTCCTCCTCCAGATTCTCTTGGAGAAGCCCAAGGCACTCCAAGGCCAGCTGAGGGACATAGTCCCTCCATCCTGTCCTGGGTCGTCCCCCGGGCCTCCTCCCACTAGGACGTGCCTGGAACATCTCACTTATCTCAGCTTAGCTGGCTCCTATCAATGTGGAGGAGAAGCGGCTTCACTCTGAGCCTCTCCTGAAAGAACAAGATCCTTGACCTCTCTAAGCGAGAGCCAGACCCCCTGCTGAGGAAGCTCACACCAGCCGCTCGTATCCAGGATCGTGTTCTCTTGGTTATGATACCGATTCATCACCTTAGGTAAAGCTGGGCGTACACTGTACACTTTCTGCCCTTTTCAGGGCAGATTCTCCAGTCGTGCAACAATTTTTCGAGCGGGACGATTTTTAGCCGATCGTGCATGGTGTAGTGCACAGGGGGTAACGAGGGACGATCAGCCTCTCACGACCACCTCCCGATAAGGAATGGTAAAGTCAGGAGAAAATTTGTCGTCATAAGGTGGTCGTGGGCAAATCGCTCAGTGGGCAAAGAAGGATTCCTCTTCTTCCTCTTAGACAAAAACACAGAAGGATGGTGGGGGTGCAATGAGTGAAATGGAGTTCTTTCTGTCAGACTGGCAGACCATAGTACCCACGTTTGCTCAGCCATGTCTTTGTCCAAATACGTCGTCGTCTTCTCTTCTTAGGGCTTTCAGCACAAAATTGCACAAATTGCCAAGGCAGAGCGTTTCACTTTAGTGAGCTTCATGTTTAACAGAAGGCATCGACACTTCCATCTTTTTGCTCTTCTACTGGTTTGGCTTCAGGATAGACGAGTCCGAGTAGCGCCATCTCACTGCGGAGTGGAGTCCCAGCTGGTTTTTAGACGTACGGTGTGAGCAGGTAGATCGCATCAGAGTGTCGGACCACACACTGTGAGCTGTGAATTTTTAAACCCTGCAGTTCTGTTGTACAGTGTAGCTGCGTTCAACGATTGAATAAATTGTACAGTGTATGCCCAACTTGGCTCTCTTCACTACAATAGTTGGGTGCATACACTGAAAAAAGAATTGAGGTTGACAGAACTTACATTTTCTAGGCAACGTGATGCATTTGGTTTTTTGAGTTTTCCTTTCTTAAATTCACTGTGGTTGAGTTTACAAAGATTTTTGAGTTCTGCCAACTTAGGTTTTTGGAGTGTTACATAGAAATTTTGAGTTCTACCAACTTAGGTTTTTGAGTTTCACCTTTAAGTTCTGAGTTCTATCAACTTTGTTTTATGAGTTTGACATATAGATTTTGAGTTCTACAAACTCAGATTTTGTAGCGTTATCTGCAAGTTGAATTCTATCAACTCAGTTTTTTTAGTCCTACCAATCGTCTTCACTACCAATCATTCAACACACAAAAAATTATGTTAATACAATATTTTTATTGATAGTCTGCATTATAGCAGCAGCTCACTCCGTTCTCCCCTCACTCGTGAACAGAGGCCCGTCTCACAAAGCAGGTTTAAAAAAAACTCAATTCCCCAACTCTGAATTGATCTAGCCTGAGGTTGAAAACTGATTTTTCGATTTCACAAAGGCAGCTGTATGTTAGTTGAATCAACTCTGAATAGGTCCATTCAGATTTGAACTCGTGCATAACAAGTGTGAAAAGCCATTATCAGTGGAGCCCCAATTGGAAGGGTCACCATGACGATAGGCAACAGGAAGGGCCCATTTCACACCACTAGAAGTAGAGATTTTAATGAAAAATAAAATAAAAAATGGAGAACATGTTTAAAAGACAGAGGAACAGCACTAGAGCTGCAAAGGAGAGGGAGATAGAGAAGATTGCTTGAAGTCTACTGTTGCAGGCTTTTCTGACATCCATCCATCCATCCATCACCTGACATGCTTGTGCCAATTGGGGTTGCGAGGGGTGCTGGTGCCTATCTCCAGCTGTCAATAGGCGAGAGGCGGGGTACACCTTGGACAGGTCGCCAGTCCATCGCAGCTTTTTTGACATTTATTGGAAAAACTCTCCTTTGTTGTTCCATTTTAAATCACAAAAACTATTTTCTACCTGATTAAAATCCCATTTCTAGATAGAACTGTAATAACAGATTTTCTAAATTATATTTATGTTGCAGCAACTGAATTTCAGAAAGTTAAAAAAAAAAACTAAATTGTGTTAGTAAGAATCATTTTCTTACATTTTAAGTGGCCGATTTGATATTCATCAGTTTAACTAAATAGTAATTCATAATATCTGTTTTGTTTTATATTTTATATTTCTCTGTTATCAAAATAATATCAATTCTGCCCAGTAATAATAGGTATATAGAGATCAGAAATTCATATCTAGACATGCAGAATGTTTATGTTAGATGTGAAGAATGCCATTCTGTTTGAAGTGTTCATTTTGACAAGAAAACATAAAATGCAGATATCAGAAATACCTATTCATCTAAACTAATAAATATCTTAACAGCCAGCCATAGTCTTTTTTAATCACAATAACATTACGGGGAAAACTGGTTTACTAGAAGAGAATCAATGTATTACCGTAAATCATCTAATATAGGCCGGGGTACCTTGGTTTCGCTCAGGTACATCTTGGTCCAGGCCATTATTGGAAGGAGGCCAGAGTTAGAGGCAGGACTCCATTTCTATTTAATCAAAACAGACTACCAGTGGAATGAATAAAAACAAGATTTTGTGTCTCTTTGAACCTATAAAATACTCGGTTCATTTATTGAAAAAGTAGTTACCATAACGGTATACAGAACACAATTCTGACATCTTCCAGCAGCTGCAATTTTTCTGCACGGCAATACGAAAAAAAATAAAATAAAGAAGACACAAAATGGAACTGACTTGCGATACAAAGTTTTTTTTTTTTAAATTAACGGAAACTATTCTGCCATCACAGCGAAATTTTATTTGAGGCAGGGTAAGTGAAAGTAGTGTACCAGTATCATATATCTCAAGGGAAATTCAGAACGAAATTCTGTCATTTTAACGCTGCCTGGTTACAACCAGACCTACCGGTGATCACATATGTCTTTCAGAACAGAACGATTGTGTAAGGCCACTACGATCTCTTTGTAAGGATGGGACTTCCCATGTTAATGGCTTGGATTCATTAGCAAACATTGCCCCCTGTGGTACTTGTATGTTACTATTACAAGGTGTTGAGAACTGCCCAGAAGCATCGTTGGTTCCAATTATAGCCCCAGCCTGTTAACGAGTCCAGCTATTATTTACCTCCACCAACAGCGAGACCGGCCGCTAATGGAGTACAGGCCAATATTAGAGGATTTACGGTATATTTAGGTGAAATCAACCGGCCAGCAGGTGAAGATGAAGAATGAAAACATTCTAAGAGGTAGGACCTGTGCATCCTCTCATAGGGTTCTTCCTCATTTTATTTCTGTCTTCCTGACCTTGACCTGGATGATTTCATGACGCCAAATATTTGGGATTATTCAAACAAAAACAGCAGCAAATCAGTTTATTTCATGAAACATTTTTAACTGAACAGACATCCAAACAAAAATTATCTCATTAAGATTACAGAAAAACAGAAGAGCAAAAGTGAGGTAGAGGTTTAACTCTGGACGACTGTGGGAAATTGATTCCAGTCTGATGGGAGCAAGGCTGAGAATAATTTACCATAATGAATCCAGACTCGTCCTTTTTATTGTCCGTTACTGTCATGGAGCCTGAAAACAGATCTCATAGGTCCATGTCTTCAGCTTCTCCTGCAGTGTCCTCACTGTTGGTCTCCCACGTCTCATCCAAGCTGCTGTCATTGTCTCGGCTCCTGTCCTTCCAGTCTGGATTCTCCATTTTGTTTTCGCTCTGATGGTCTCCGCTCAGCCGTGTCATCCCACCCGGTCTCGGCTCTACCTGCTGCTCTGCCTCCTCCTTCTTCACCCTCCATGGTAAGGCTGGCTGGGGCCTGGGGGGGGTCTCAATAGGGCCATCTATCTCCTCCACTTTCACCTTAACTGGAGCAACTGCAAAAACAGAACAAATGAGCCAGCCAGTCGTTCAAATGCACAAGTGATGGATGTGAGAGCCGGTCACTCACTCTCCTGTTCCTGCGGTTCGGTTTTGATCGGGGGGGCTTCAGGCTTGCTACTTTCAACACATTCTGGCTGTTTGTTAGCAGTGATGTCAGCTTGTTCCTGGGACAGCCGCTTCCTAAATTTCCTCTTTCCTGTGGAGATAAACAGACGAAAATGAATAAAATATGAAACTTTTAATTTCTCTCTTAGTGGGGAAATTTAAAACCAGTATTGGTATATCTATAATGGCTTTGTTTCAGTCCAGTCAGTCTGAGCTTTAACTTGTGGGCAAATGGATTCCTGTTCACATTTATGTTTCTTTTGCTTGTTTATAGGGTTGCATACTGTCTGCGGGATTCTATCCCACAGACTCCAGGGTGAAAGTCATGCAGACAAATGGATATTTCCCTGGTCAGATTGCAAACCTGGGATTTTCAAAACCGGGTTGATACGCTAACGATCGGCGTTTGGTACTGTTCCCATTTGACTGAAAAGCGCGGGTCTAACCCCCTGCTGACAGCTGCGTGGCCACTGTCCTCCACCACTGCGTGTCTGATGACGACATGACTCTGGGTGAGCGTTGATAATGTCGACAGTGCAATGAAAATCAGGGAAGTAAACAATGGAGAGCAACATGGACAGGAGCCAGAACGTAGACATTGTACTTTATTGTTTTGCTCTGTTGTCACACTGCAAAAACGATCTAGAAATAAGTAAAGATTTCTTAAATTAAGTGTATTCACCCTTAATTTGAGGAGGTAAATGAGATAGTTTGCCAATGGAAAAAATAATTTTACTCTTACAATAAGATAATATGCACTTGAAATAAGACAATGCAATTGTGTTTTCTTATTTTAAGTGTAAATTGTCTTGTTCTATTGGCAAAATGTCTCTTTTACCTCTTCAATTCAAGAACAAATGCACTTATTTTAAGAAAAAATTACTTATCTGTAATTATCTGTAATCTGTGCAGTACTCAGACTACTAAATGTAAATTAATCTCCTCCTCTGCGCGGATCATAAGGAGCTCACAAATCTGTGTATCTTGCCAGTGTTGTGCGATGTTTCTTGGATACAAGCAGAGTTGTTTGGCTTTGCTATTTTAACACACGACCGACGCGATGTTGTGACGTGCGTACGTTGAGTACGGGTCACACCGGTGTTCTGTCAGATGAGCATGCCCAGTCTGACCAGCATACCCATAGTCAATACGCATACGCGAAACGTCGGATTTGCATTTATCCCTTTATTTTTGTACGAAATAGACCTTAAACTACCTCAACCAGCATTTATCCCTTTAGTCATGTAACAAAAAAAACAAAACAATTTAAGGTCAGATCGCCATACACTTCAAAAAACACCAACAAGTAAGTAATTCAATTATTTTTTTGTACACGACTAAAGGGATACACACCCGTTGAGGTAGTTTAAAGTCTATTTTTCATACCAAACTAAAGGGATTGACTATGGGTATGCTGGTCTGACAGAACATTGGCTATGGTGTTCCCACAGCATGCAGATCCGAGCCGAAGAGATTTGACACAGGTCGCTTGCCGAGTCGTTTGAACCGGGTAGACACGCGTCATTGAGCTTTTCCCACTGCCACTAAAAGCCCATTGTTCCTGGGTTTTAACAGGTTTTTTGCCAGTATGAATGATTCAAATAATTCATCATCATTTAGCTGCAGTCTGCCCGGCCGGTGTTCTGTCAGATCAGCATACCCTTAGTCAATACGCATGTGCAAGATGACAGATTTTGGCTTATCGCTTTAGTTTTGCAAGAAAAATAGACTTTAATCTACCTCGACGGGCATCTATCCCTTTAGTCATGTACAGAAAAACTATTTAAGGTCAGATCACCATATGCTTCAAAAAACACCAACAAGTGATTAAATAGGGTTTTTTTTGTACATGAATAAAGGGATACACGCCTGTTGAGGTAATTTAAAGTGAATTTTTCATATAAAACTAAAGGGATAAATGGGTATTGACTATGGGTATGCTGGTCTGACCGGGTATGCAAAAATGAAAGAACAAGGGTTAGCCTCCAGAGCTCTCCGTTAGCCCCGTCTTCTCAAGTGTGGGTACAAGCCCACGCTACACCGCTCTGCTTCACTCTCTGCTGGGCATCTGCCGGCCATCTATCACTATACTCCTCCTCCACACCCCCACCCGGTGGAGATTAGCCCCACAGCACTGAAGCTAAAAAGGGGTTAACAGCAGGATAACAGAAGGATCCAGGCAAGATGGCCGGCATTTAGAGCACTGGGTGTCGCTCTCTCTGCAGCGCGATGCACATGTTTAGTCTGGAGGTTCTTCCACTTTAAGTTGATTTGGAAATCTCCAACATAGACTTAAAATGCAGTGCAAATCTGTCTAGATCATATTTATCCTCTGAGATTAGCGTATAGTTTTCATTAAATTTGCTTCTTTTGGTGAAGCTGTTATTTTTAAAACCAATTGCATACATAGAAGATTGATGAGGTTTTAAAGACATTCCCAGTTCCAACTGTCCCTGAATGCAACAGCTGGAAACAGGTTGCTCAGCTGCTGTGCTGAGCTGTTGGTCATTATTTTTAATTTATTTATTTTTTTACTACATTTTTTTTAACAAACTTTATGGCTCCAATTTTGCTCCAAAAATTGGATCAACAAGTAGTATTCGTCTTAAATGTGTGAATTTGCACTTCATTTGAATTTGTTAATGAAATAATGGAATAAGGAAAAAAAAAAAGGGGAAAACACACCTGCAGATAATTTACCTACCTGCTAAGATATGGAGAGAATTTTGCAACGATTAAGCTTTGCAAATTGAAATTAAAACAAAATACAATCCAGAAATGAAACTAAAAAACATTTTAGCCAAAAAGAGTTTTAAAAGGTTTTTTTTTTCCTTCTTCAAATTTAATCATTTATTTATTTATTTTTTTATGTAGTTCATATTTTCCATTTAGTTTCATTCGGGATTGCTTTATTTTTTTTTTAAGACGTGTTCTTCTCTTCCAACAATAATGGAACAAAATTCATTCCATACACCAATGACAGCTGATTCACTGACTTATTGTTTGATCCCTTTTTGAGGGCAGCTGTCGGTCATTTTGGGTTTGATTGGTGTTTTTAAGACCTGGGATGCAGAATCTGAAACTTAATCCACCGCCCCTAGAAGACAAGACCATCCATGCACATTTCACGTACTCTTTCTGCCGTGCACCATGGGCTTGGGTTTCTTGTACCGTGCCACCTGGTTTTCAGGCAATACTGTAAAAACAAAATGAAACGTCTGTCATTTGATATCTAAACTAAACCCAGCTTCCTCCATCAATCCACCTGGGTTCAGACGTCTTCCCAAAACACTTTGTTTTTATTACCGAGTCCAGGAGGAGGCTGCAGCTGGTACCCCACCAGCTCACACCATCCTACAGGGTAGATATCGGGGGACTGGTGGTCGATCCACTGGTCGAACTCGTTGTCCCAGCCGTCAAAGTGGATCAGCAGAAGGCGACCCACGCAGCGCCTCACGGTGGCCACGCACACCAGCCGCGGCTCCATCAGGTCCACCGCTTCCAGCTTCATGTTGGGGGAGAAACCGTGACCCGGGTTGTCCTGCAGAACAAGTAGCAGATTTTAACCCCTTAAGCCTGACTGAGACCTGCTCATGTTTATCCATTTATAGAAATGGCCAAAACACAGTCACATGGTGTTTCATCTGCACGCCTTTCAAATGGGGCTTTAAAATTTCTAAAACATGTTTCCAAATAATTTTTTCAAAAATATTTTTTGTTTTATAGCCGTGTCCACCTGAAATGTGTGACTCTACAGGAGACAATGCAACAGCAGCTATTCATTTATAGCCACTCCCCCTAATGGCGGCATCACTGGAAACTAGAGGCTCAGACCCTTCGAAGGAGGGGTCAGAGGTCATTGTGTGACCATTTCAGGTGATGTAACCAGCATGCGTTACATAAGCTTGCTGTGTTATTCTTATTTTCTATTCAGTTTGGTTATTATTGTGTGTTCAATGCTAAATTTCAATGAACCAACAGCTAAATCTAAGGAGCAAAGGCTATGCCTTAGGCAGAGGGTCTCCAATCATGCACATTTGTCTGATCAGATTCCCTTTTAAGAATGGAAAAAAATGCATTTTGGCCACTTTTGGCACCGTGCCAAAATCACATTTCCGCATCTGGTGTTTGACAGGTGTTTCCAACGCAAAAAAACAACAACAAACTTACAGTATTAAAGAGCCACGCTGGTGCAGCTTTGGCTTTAGTCAGTTGCAGATATTTTTCCCAGGTAAAAGTCTGAGGATCAGAACCTGTCAGGAAACAAACATTCTTTAGATTCTGTAAAATCAGGAGGTTAGGGATGATTTTTAAATCTAATACCAAGCAGAAATCAGCAGATATCAAATGTTTTAAATCCGTTTAAAGATTTGATTAAGAAGCTCTGGCAGCTGGAAATGTACCTGGAGGAACAGTGAGCGTGATGTTGTTCCTTTTACAGAAGTTAATGGGTAGAATGGCGTGGGAGGAAGCGTGGTAGCAGAACCAATCAGCTCCGTTCTTCATCCCATCGATGCCCACCATGAGGTAGCCGTCCAGCAGCACCTGCAGATCCAGAGAGTCAGAAGTCTGTTTCTGATGAAAGCTGACCCGACCAATCAGATGGAGGAAGGGAACCTTGTGAACAGTGGCGACGCAGATGTTTCCCAGGTTTAGAGGATCGATGGCTTCCAGCTTCATTCCTTCCTCGAAGAAGCTCTTCCCCATGTAGACGTACCTGGGCTGGAGGTTCAACACATGAGCAGATAGAACCAGGACGTTTACATCGTTTCTTCAACGCGTTTCTCACATCAGTCTGATACTAAAAGGCCAACAAAAACTTTTTCATATTTATAAGATTTTTGATTGAATTTTACAAATTGGATTCTTTTAAATTTGCACTTTATAGATAACGTTCTCTTCACTTCAGACCCAATAAAAACACTTTGTCATTCAGCAGACAAATAAAAATCCTCGCTCCGGAGGAAAGCCCGCCCCCTTAAGGGAATGTGAAAGG
Organism: Cyprinodon variegatus; assembly: GCF_000732505.1. Classification (NCBI taxonomy): domain Eukaryota; kingdom Metazoa; phylum Chordata; class Actinopteri; order Cyprinodontiformes; family Cyprinodontidae; genus Cyprinodon; species Cyprinodon variegatus. The sequence goes on from NW_015150851.1 coordinate 44,835, forward strand.
AAGGCAACTGGTAAAACTGAATATAAATAATAAAAAAAAATGTTTTTGTTGAAAAATAAAATACGATGGAGTTTTTGGTGTGAGTTTTTTTAGATTTTCATCACAAAATGGGTTTTCTTTCCAAGTTCTTTTTTCTTCTTTGGAACCAATAATGGAGCAAAATTCCCTCCATACTTCAGTGAATCCTGGTGGGATTTTATGTTCTAAAGCAACAAATAATGAAAAGTTTAAAGGAAGTAAAACGTTAAATGGCAGATATATCTTTTCTGTAGATCTGAACTGTAATCACATTTTCCCTCTGTAAAAATAGCAAGTGAACTAAAATATAATGTGTTAAAGGTTAAATATGTATTTCCTGAGCAAATAAAGGCCTTAAAATCCTTTCTGTTTTATCACTCGTCTGTTCCTGATCTGTACAGGAAATGGGATCCTACGCTACTTCTGGGAGCTAACTTTTTCACTTTGGATTTTAACATAAATCTAGTCTTTTTCTTCTAGTTTTTTTTTTCCTTTAATGTTAACATTATGGTATATAGTGTGTAATATAAAGAAAGACACAAATAAAGTGCAGATAAACATGGTTTAATCATATTTTAACACACTGCTCTGATCAGAAACTGGAAGAAAAAATTAAAAATAAATGTGGGACAGAAGCAAGTCAACACTTTAACTCTCAAACGAGCAAAACTGGTTGAGTTAAAATCCCAAAATAGGGGAAGTCACATTTTCCTCATTTTTATTAAAGGAAAAGTCCGCTCATATTCAGAATTCTGACTTCTGAAAGTACTTTAAATATAAAACTATAACATACTGTTCAATAAATGCTGTTTTTAATTCAGAGAAATTTTCATGTGAATGTTCTTTACTGGAGGCATCCATGTTTGTCAAAGAACACTA
>NW_015150851.1:48237-54317 GCF_000732505.1 Cyprinodon variegatus
ATAAATAATTAACTACCACTCCAGTTGTAGTTAATTATTTATTCATTATCTGCAGGATTGTCATTTTGCACAACTCTGCTCCTTCCATTCATTGTTAATGTTTGGTCTAATTTGTTAAGAAAGCTTTATTTTTCTTTAAGGTCAAAATTGTGTAATATTTGCTATTTGTGTGTAATTTTATCACATAAAACGTGATATAAGCTTAATGAATTGGTCTGAACAAAGTTGGGGGGGGAGGGCTACGGGCAGCACAGCGTAATTACAAGGGGGACATGTTAGAAATGAAAAGCCAAGAGTTTCCCAGATAAACCCAAAAAGATTCATAAAATAATGAGAAGATCTGTCCTTTAACAGAAATGGACCCGTTTTTGATGGTGCTGCGCATGCAGCAGCCTGTTACGTCCGCTCCATGTTCTCCTTTCCTACTTTCTCTATGTTATTTTGTTTGGATAATTTTTTTCCTATTAGTGAATATTGTATCTGATATTCTAGTCTGATTGGGGAGCGACTTCAGGAGAAGACCCCCACCTCACTCCCCAGTGATCATCCAGAGGCAGCACATAGAAACTGTGGAGTTTCAAATACCTGTGGGTGTTCATGTCAATAAACTGGACTGATCTCATCACACCAACACCTGTATAAGAAGGGCCAGAGCCGTCTCCACCTCCTGAGGAGGCTGAGGTCCTTTGGAGTGATCAGGCCCCTGCTTCAAACCTTTCATGATTCTGGCTACGTTCACACTGCAGCCTGGAGTAACCTAAATCCATTTTTTTTGCCCATATGCGACCTGGATCTGATCTTGTCATGACAGTCTGAACAACACAGATATGATTTTTTTCCAATGCGACCCAGGCCACTTGGCTATGTGGTCCTGAATCTGATCTTTTCAAATGCGACCTATGCCTGAGCAGCCAGGTTGGGTCATCAAACCATCTAACATCATTAACACTCGATAAAAAAGGTTACTATTATGCATCTTACTACGCAGAAGTGGCAAGATAAACAACAACCATGGCAGATGATGATGCTGAGAGCAGTATCTATGTTTAAACATATTGAAAAGACTGAGTTTCTATGGAAAAGACCGCTAGATGCGCGCCGGCGCTACTATCCATGTTTATGGAAAAAAAAGAGCACGCTGGCCTGTGACGTCATTGCGTCCTCTACTGCGCATGCGGGACACTTGCGTTGTATGACTGCAGTTCACACAGGAGATCACTTACAAGTTGCATATATTTGGAAATATGAACAGCAACGTAAAAAAAATTGGATTTCGCAAAAAAATCGGAATTGAGCATCAAGGCCTGCAGTGCGAACATAGCCTCTGTGGTGGCATCAGCCCTCCTCTACGCTGTCGTCTGCTGGGCCCCTGGCAGCGCAGAGCGTGACAGAAAGAGACTAAACAAACTGGGGAGAAAGGCAGTTTTTGTCCTAGGCTGCACTCTGGACTCAGTGGAGGAATTGGCTGAGAGGAGGGTGCTGTCCAAGCTTCCATCCATCATGGAAAACACCTTCCACCCTCTGCAGCAGACTGGAGAGCAGCTGCTTTAGTCAAAGACTTTTACACCTTGTATTTCTCTATATTTGACACCCAGAGCAATAAAAAGAGCTCTAATATATATATATATATATATATATATATATATANATTTATTCATTATCTGCAGGATTGTCATTTTGCACAACTCTGCTCCTTCCATTCATTGTTAATGTTTGGTCTAATTTGTTAAGAAAGCTTTATTTTTCTTTAAGGTCAAAATTGTGTAATATTTGCTATTTGTGTGTAATTTTATCACATAAAACGTGATATAAGCTTAATGAATTGGTCTGAACAAAGTTGGGGGGGGAGGGCTACGGGCAGCACAGCGTAATTACAAGGGGGACATGTTAGAAAGATTCATAAAATAAAAAGAAGATCTTTCTTGTAACAGAAATTGACCCGTTTTGGATGGCGCTGCGGATGGTATCTCCGCTCCATGTTCTCCTTTCTTTCTTTCTGTATTTTATTTTGTTTGGGGAATTTTTTTTCCAATTATTGAATATCGTGTCTGATATTATAGTCTGATTGGTGAGCGACTTCTTGAGAAGACCCCCACCTCACTCCCCATTGAACATCCAGAGGCAGGACATACAAACCAGATTCCAAAAACGTTGGAACACTAAACAAATTGTAAAAAAAAGGTTAATTCAAAATTTCACAGTGTCTACAGATCCCAAAAAAGTTGGGACAAGTAGCAATAAGTGGCTGGGAAAAGGATATTGAGCAAATAACGAACAGCTGGAAGACCAACTAACACTAATTAGGTCAATTGACAACAGGATTGGGTATAAAAAGAGCCTCTCAGAGTGTCAGTGTCTCTCTGAAGCCAAGATGGTAAGAGGATCACCTATTCCACCATTGTTGAGCAGAAAGAGTGCAGCAATACCAGAATGGTGTTGCCCAGCGTAAAATAGCAAAGACTTTTAAGTTATCATCATCAACGGTGCATAACATCATCAAAAGATTCAGAGAATCTGGAACAATGGCTGAGCGTAAGGGTCAAGGCCGTAAAACTTTACTGGATGCTCGTGATCTCCGGGCCCTTAAACGTCACTGCACCTCAAACAGGAATACTACTGTCAAGGAAATAACAGAATGGGCTCAGGAATACTTCCAGAAAGCATTGTCAGTGAACACAATCCGCTGTGCCTTCCGCCATTGCCAGCTACAGTGCAAAGAGGAAGCCACTTCTAAGCAAGCTCCACAAGCTCAGCCGTTTGCACTGGGCCAGGGATCATTTAAAATAGACTGAGGCAAAATGGAAGACTGTTCTGTGGTCAGATGAGTCACGATTTGAAGTTCTGTATGGAACACGGGGACGCTGTGTCATCCGGACCAGAGAGGACAAGGATAACCCAAGCTGTTATCAACGCTCCGTTCAGAAACCTGCATCACTGATGGTATGGGGTTGCATGAGTGCTTGTGGCACGGGCAGCTTGCATGTCTGGAAAGGCACCATAAATGCAGAGACCAATGTTCAAGTTCTAGAACAACATATGCTTCCATCTAGACGTCATCTGTTTCAGGGAAGACCCTGCATAACACATTTTTTCCATTAAAATGATACATTCTCTCAGTTTAAAATTTTGATCTGCGATTTGTGTTCTATTCTATTCTTTGGCAAATTCTTCTTTTTTGACTATTTGAGCTGATGTAATGAGTACATTTCTCCACTGTTAGATCAATAAAGTCAATCAATCAATTTAGCAAAGTCGTTAAAACTCACCGGATTCTTTAATTGCATGACCCACCGTCTTGGACCAGCCCAGAGGGTGGACCAGAGGACTGCACATGTGGCACCAGAAGTCGAAGACGGCGTTTTCATGGACGTCGCTTTGGTTCCCAATCAGCAGCCGGAGACGGCCACCGATAACAGAGTCCACCACGGCCACTCTGGTCCGACTCAGGTGTTTAGGATCCACCACCTCCAAGCGCATGCCCACCCTGAACGGACACTTCATGCTCTCTGCCAGCTACGGAACCAAAAACACCCAAAGGTTCCGGTCAGGGGCCATACAAGTCCCCAGTCATGAGCAGGGAACAGTTTAACAGCAAACAGGTCCTATTCCTTTACCTTTGCATAGAAGTCAACGGGTAGAGTGGTGGATCCCACCAGCTTCTTCATCAGATATGATTTCCAGTCCGAGATGTTTGTCACATCTGTAAACAGGCAAACATGTGGTTGCTTTAAGAAATGACTCACGCTTCGTTTTCTGCTGCCTTGGGTTGAACTCTGCCCGCTGAAGCTCACCCTGCGGCGGCACCAGCAGCTTGCTGGTCATGGAGCACCAGCCGATCGGGTTCAGCTCTCCAGAAACAAGGCTACACCAGAAGTCATGGCTGCTGTCATGTTGGTAGCCTTCATATCTGAGCAGCGCCTTGTATCCTGCAGACCAGTGAGAAAAAAACGGACACTAGTTTAAGATAAACGCCGCCTTTCAGACGCATGTTGACTGAACAGAAACAATAAATGGAGCTTCAACATCTAAACTAGTTTTTAAATGGATAAAACCTTGCAGCAGATGAAATAAGTTCAAAGCTTGATGGTCCATTTACACTTTGAAATGAGCACATAAATAATAAAGATGGGACATACCTGCAATCTGAATAACAGAGGCTATCCAGTAGACTTTATTGGAAAGGACAGAGTTGGTGTTGAGGACCTCTACCTTCATCCCAACAACCACATCATCCCAATCTGAGCTCAGAGGAGCCTGCAGAGACACGGAAGCAGATCCACTTTATGCTTCACCGGAAACAATCTCAGCCACATAGTTCATAATTATAAATTTAAAGCCATTCTCGAAAAAAACTAAGTAATTAGTTTCAATATAGAGGAGTAAAATATGGAGTAAACTCACATGTGCGAAACAGGGGACGGGTGCAGCCATGGCCGCCTCTCTCTTCAGATAGGAGCCCCAGTCAAACGTTGCAGCAGCTGCAGAAAAAACGCATCATTTTACAGCGCCAATGTAGATCCCACTTCCCAGCAGCTGTTGGATTTTTCTTTCAGTTACAAGAAACGCTGCAGGAGTTTACTGACATCATGGATGGGGAGAGAATACTTGATTTTCCAGCTTTCCAGCCGTGTGAATCGTTTTGTTCGACAGAGTATTAGGGCCAGGAAAGAGGTTCTTTTTTCATTTTATTTTGAGAATAAAGTCATAAAATTACCAGAATAAAGTTGTAATTTTACAGAATAAAGTCTTAAAATTATGAGAATGAAGACATCATACCAAAACCCGCTTCAGAAAGAAAGGTTGGAGCACCGAACAGACACCTGAGTCCACTTTAACCTCCTGCCCAGTTTGACGCTGCTGCTAAAAGCTTTACTTTTTATTTTTCCAGCTTTTTATTGTCATTACACTGTCACAAGTACAGAGCAACTAAATTAACTCTCTGTATTTAACCCATACCATTGGGGCGCATTGTGCACGATTCTGGGGAAATTTTAATCTCACCTAGTTTAACATTGAGGAGAAAAAAAAAGACTTATTTAAAATAAAAAGGTCAGAACTTAAAGTGTTTAAATGGATCCAAATTGGCAGGATTTCATTTTAAAAAGATTTTCCTTTTGCGTTTTTAGAGAAGGAATTTTTTTTGCATTTTATATTAACTGGCCCGGTCAACAAAGCTTATTTTTTTCTGAAGTGACCATCTGTCGTTTATTATGCTATTCTCCATTCTTCATCATAAGTTGCTCTTTTTCTACCCGTTGTTGAGCTAAGTGTGTGTGATTTATAATACCTTCTGCTCCTGCAGCTGCAGAGGAGGCTTTGGCTATCATCTTGTTGAGCACTGTAGCTTTTTTTGAGGGAGGTCGACCCTAAAGAGATAAAAACATAAAAAAGTGAAATTAGATGAACTTCTCTGCAAATACTATTCAAAACGCAGAAGAAAACGTCTCAAACTAAAGGTGCTTTAACTTGCATTTGGAGAGAAGACAATGCTGCCAGGGACTGAGCCGCGTTTCCCCACATATCAGCTGTTTTAGGTCATAACATGATCCAAGTGGCAGAAAACTTTATTCATCATATATATGAGATGTAAAACCAAGAACTCCAGGATATAACGGAAATAAAAAGGCCCAGAGATCTAATCAGATCTAATTTTAGCTCATCTGAAATAATGAATACAGCAGGTTCTGTATAAATGAGTGCTGGGAAAACCTCACTGAACAGACAAACTGTTAAAAAAAACTTTCCTACTGTTTAAAAATCACTTTCTGAATTTAAGACCAAAACTCATCAGATCCCAACAACAGAGGAATACAATCGCTGCCTCAGCAAAGTGGTTCACAAATGTAATAAAACTTCACTTAAACAGACTTAAATATAAAAAAATAATTAAAATGAATCCATATTAATATCTTTAACTCTGTACAGGGTTTCCTCTGGTTAACTAATTCATGGACCTTTAAAATAATTAACAGGACACTTATTTTTTAAATGTATAAACTGTTGGAGCTCAGCAGCAAATGTGTTGAAAGTTATTGATTTCTTTACGCCTTCAAATGCTCACTGAGGCCATCTAGTGGTGA
>NW_015150851.1:56051-57317 GCF_000732505.1 Cyprinodon variegatus
TGAATACAGTGTGCAGAGCTGACCTGAGTTTACCTGCTCTGGGACATCAGCTTTGATGCAGAACAGGGCTAAAGTATAGATGTTTTCTGTTGTATTAAAGCAACACCCTCTGCTGCAGAAAGAGCAACACATTTAAGCTCTGATGTTTTCATAAAACCGCCACTAACTCAGAATCAGAAAATCGAGAAAAACCCGATGGTTGTATTTCTGCTGAGACAGAAACACTCAATAAAAATCTATCATTTAAATGTAAAGCAACAAAAACACCCACAAATTCTTCGACATTTCAAAAAGTCTGGATTGGTGAAAAGGGTCTAATGTTTTTATAGTCTTTTCAGGGCTCCATGTGGTCCCTGTTTAACACAGGACCGGCCCTGGCTGCCCCCGGACACGGCGGTGCCCGCGGGAACTCACCCTCCGCTTGAGTCCGGGGGCCGGGTCGGGGGCCGAGCAGGTCGGGACGGCGGTGGCTTTGAGGATGTGGCTTCGGCGGCTCTGAAAGGCGTCTGCCTGGACGTAGTCGTCGTCACTGAAGTGTTTGTGGCAGACTACCAGCTTGCTGAGAACGTGGTTCGGGGTCTTTGGGTCGATGTTCAGAATAAACAACCACTGTCTGAGTCGCTCCGGGTTGCTCATCGGTAACCGATGGCAGGTAATCCCAATCTGCTTGCTGGAGCAGGACTCCACGCAGCAATAGTTCACCATATTTTACATTAAATTCGGTTTAAACGGCACATGTAAACACGCCCCTCCTCACAACAGTGGAATTTAAGTCCAGCGCGGTTATCTTCTTCCTTTAAGCGGCAGGATGGGTCGACGCGCATAGCTCAGTGCTGCCCCCTACCGTTCACTCCACAAACATAAAACTACTTCTTCATTGTTAGGTTAGAAAACAACTTTAATATGTATTACCGCGAATTTCTAAAATGCCCGGAGTTTTTTTCTAGTTTTTTTTTTTAAATTATAAAATATAATAAATATAATAAAATACAATAAAACAACTAATATATCTTAGACTCAGGGGCAGATTTAGGAAATTTGGGGCCTTAGGCAAAGACAGGCAGGGGTCCCTCTGAATTGAGAAGACAGCACATAAAACAGACTCACTATACAGATAGAGAAATGTTAATAGAATAGACATCCATTATTTGTTCTAGGTTGTGTCCGTCTCTTCTTGTCCCTTTTCTCCTTGTTTTCCTCTCTATGTTTTGTACTCAGCTGACTTTTCATGCTGTCTCTAAAGGAATGAAAGATTTTTTCCAAGCA
>NW_015150851.1:58432-61480 GCF_000732505.1 Cyprinodon variegatus
TGAAAAGTTGCTAAATATAAAATCATAAAATTACGAGAATAGGTTTAACTCTGACCTGCAGGCGTGCCAGTATGGAGGACTTCTTGGAGTTTGAGGAAAAGGAACGAGAACAGGATAAGCTGCAGAAACGTTTTGATTTTGAGAAGAAGGTGTTGAAACTTCCTGTCACTCCACACATCTCACAAATCACTGTAAAGTGGAGAAAGTAATCAGAACCCTCATTTTATACAAAACATCAAGAAACATTTTCATCATACAGTATAGCCATTCAAAATTTCCCCACTTTCCTGGATGGGTCCTTGGCTGGTCCCCAACTATTCCTTTTTAAACATCAATCTTTGTACTAAAATATTATTTCTGTCAAGATTTGTGGACATTAAGATCTAAAGAGAAGCATCATCTCCTGGTTAGACCCTGTAATTCAGTGAAAGGGAGGAGTCAGAGTAGAAAACAGGTCACTCCAGTGGCTGGAAGTTGGAGGGGATTTTGCTGGGAGTTGGGAGGGAAGTGGGCTGCCATTCAGCTGGGGTTTAACTGGGAAGGGGCATTTTAAATGGCTGCTACTGTAAGATGCCTTGTTGTTCATTATCCTTCCTTACGTGGTTCATCGCCTCTCTGCTTTCCCCTGGAGATCCTCCTTCCTTTTGGCAAACTTTCCTCTTTACCAATGTTTTCATCTTCAGCCTCCTTTTCCTTGCTTTCTTCCTGCGAAGAAATGTGAAAATATTTACATTCTAACTGTGACCCACTAAGAGGCATGCAGAAAACCCCACATTGAGCATCTTACAGTATCCCTGCGCTCTGTGGAGTTGGTGCAGTGCTGGATGGAAGGCAGGCACTTTCTGCAGCCCACTCCGCTGCAGAGGGAGCAGTGTGGACGGACAAACACCGTGGGAGCTGCTCCGGGCCTCAGCTTCAGAGCTCCTGATGGCAGCTTCCCCTCAAAGTACTCTTTGCCGAAGTGATCGCTGCAGAGGTGGGAGAAATGCGTGGCCGCCCACTTCACGCGGGTCCTCTGAACTTGTTTCTCCCATTTCCGAAACTCATCTGGATCCTTTGGGAACTTAAACAAGGTCACCCCATCTTCTACAGTTTTGCCACATCCATAAGCCACGCAGTGGTAGGGCATCTTGGAAACGGGACCATCAGCTTCTCAAAGGCCTGATTCCAGAGGGTTCTTTTTTACCTTTGACCTATTTACAATCACATCAAATCAGAAAGAGATGGGGGAAAAAAGACAAATATGAGGTTGTATTCCGCAATATCACAATAAAAAAAAATTACATACAAAAACGACTATTATTTCTCCCCTAGACACTATATACTAAGCCTTTCAAAGAAATAATAGCCATATTTAATATTTAGCTTCTTGTTTTGGACATATTTTTACAGCTAACCTAAAAGTGAGCTACTGTGAATGCTATTTAGATAGCTGCACTCGTTCTTCTCTGTGACACATCAAAATATTAGATACTACCTCCAGCTAGGTTATGAATCCAATAAGGACTAAGAAGTTTGTTGAAAACATTTAAAACTGTAAAATGTTTACATATGAGCAGATGAGCATCCTATATGAAGCCAGAACATCCGTACAGTAGTGACAGTAGCTTCCTCTTAGCTCTTATTATTGTTCAGTTAAACAGCACGCGACTCTCTACTGCCATCTACTGGTACAAACGCGGTTTGGGGAATTAATGTGAAGTTGTAGGAGGCATTGATTTTAACATATTCTACTAATGGGAATATGCATTTATAAGCATGCATATAAGTAAGATATATGCAAAGTATCTGTAAAAATACATTTCAAGATACTTTTTTATTTTTATATTTTTTATTGGTTTACTTATTTAATGTGAATGGATTTTAAAGACAAAGTCCGGTCATATTCAGAATTCAAACCTCTGAAAGTACTTTAAATATGAAATTATTACATACTGTTCAATAAATTATAATTGTTTATAATTCAGAGTAATTTTCAAGTGAATGTGCTTTACTGGAGGCATCCATGTTTGTCAAAGAACACTACTGCAGCCTACTTGTTGGTGACGTCAAGGTGCGGTATCGACTGTTGATCAAGTAAATTTCTCCAATTGGAGATCAAGTTCAATTTAATCATGATCAGTGGAAGTGGCTCCGCAAGGAGAGCTCTGATAGTGAAATGATGATTCTTACTACACTGCTCAAAAAAAAAATCATGCTGTTTATTTATCCTGATATGGACTGGGTGATGTGTTAGGAACAAAAGGATGCCACATCATTTGATGGTAATGAAAATTATCAACCTACAGAGGGCTGAATTCAAAGACACCCCGAAAATTACAGTAAAAAAAATATGTGGCAGGCTAGTCCATGTTCTGAAATTTAATTGCAGGAACTCAAAATGGTATTCAGTCATTTGTATGGCCCCCACATGCGTGTATGCATGCCTGACAACGTCGGGGCTCCTAATGAGACGACGGATGGCGTCCTGGGGTATCTCCTCCCAGATCTAGACCAGGGCATCACTGAGCTCCTGGACAGTCTGAGGTGCAACCTGGAGCCGTCGGATGGATGGAAACATAATGTCCCAGAGGTGTTCTATTGGATTTATGTCAGGCGAGCGTGGGGGCCAATCAATGGGATCAATTCCTTCATCCTCCAGGAACTGCCTGCATACTCTCGCCACATGAGGCCGGGCATTGTCGTGCACCAGGAGGAACCCAGGAACTGCTGCACCAGCACAGGGTCTGACAATGGGTGCAAGGATTCATCCCAATACTTAATGGCAGTCAGGGTGCTGTTGTCTAGCCTGTATAGGTCTGTGCGTCTCTCCATGGATATGCCTCCCCAGACCATCACCAAACGATGTCACAGGCAGTATACCGTTGTCCACGGCATCTCCAGACCCTTTCACCAGACGTGAAAGGAGATTGTGCTGGGAGACACAGCAAACCTTCTGGCAATGGCATGTATTGATGTGCCATCCTGGAGGAGTTGGACTGCCTGTGCAGCCTCTGTAGGGTCCAGGTAGCGCCTCATGCTAACAGTGGTGACAGTGACCCTCGTTGT
>NW_015150851.1:62348-65242 GCF_000732505.1 Cyprinodon variegatus
AGTGTATAAGAAAGATGGAGAGGTGAGTGGATCCGGAGCAGAAGGTGGTGGTCGGTTGTGTGATGTAAAACATAGCAGTCAGGCTGAGTTCCTGGGACTGAGGTGGTTTGAGTGGTTAGATGGTGTGGGCTTTCAGGTTATCATCAGATTTAGGGGCAGCGTGATGGTCAGTGGAGGAGTGGTTACCAGACTTGAGAATCTTTATCCAATAGTTTTGAATGATTTTTACTTCTGTTCGGTCTCTAAATCATGTCACAGACTCTGCATCAAACTGACTATATCAATGCATTTTTTTTGCACCATGATTTTTCTCCCACAATGTATATTCTGCAGCACTTTAAGGAAATGGAAAATTAGTAAGAGTTGTACAAAATACTTTCAGCCTGGGCCTTCTTTCCTGAACCTTTCAGAAAATATTTTAAAGTGGGCTTGGTAGTGTTCTATCTTTTGAGTTAGAGCAGTTGATTCTTAGGCCCTGTTTTATTGTTTGTCCTGTTTGTTGATTGCCCCCATCTGTCAAACTGTTTTTAAAACTTCCTTATGCCCAACCAAAACTTCTTCTCTCCAGATTCCTCCAACTTAGTTTTTCCTTCTTCACCTACAGAAATCAAGTTTCATCTGACCATCAGATAGTGTCTTCCGTTTCAGGAGTCCCACACCAAACCCTGAAGGATTTCATATTCAGTGAATGGAATCCATTTTTGCTGTTGCTTGCCAACTGGTCTTTAGGTCACAGCTCCTGAAAGTCATATTTGCAATAGAAGCTTGAAAAATATCCCACACAGATTGTATATCCCAATTTTCTTTAAAAAAGGATAGAAAACATTTTAAGGTGCAAGAAGAAGATCAACCAAGCTGGATGGTGCAGCAGATGTTTCCATCTCCTTCTTACCACTGGTTTTAGTTTATCTTGTTTGTTTGGGAGCTTCACCCAGACATTTATCCACACCAGGTGGATGACATGTTCACGACTCTTGCAATCTTTTCACTTGAGTGTCCAAGACAAAACGTAAAATGCCAGAGAAAATGTCAAGGCTCAGACAACTGGACCCAGAATTCAGGCAGACAGAACAGCTTAATTCAAAGGAATGTCGCTTTATTAAAAGGCTCTGGATTTGCTCCAGCTTGCTGGATTCTCTGCAGAAACACACAACATGCAGCTGGAGCTGCCCAGAGAGTTCCAGGAGCGGAGCAGAGCAGCCAGCAGATTCTGATGAGCAGTAGGGTCCAGATGCAGAATCCAGAACAAATAGCGAAGCCGGGGGCCAGACCAGAAGATCAGAGAGATGCAGAGGTACCAAGGGAATATTCACAGCTGGAGTCAGAAGACAGGTCCAAGGTAGTTTGCAGGCAGAATCCAGGTAACAGTCCACAAAACGATTAGACAACAGAGCAGAAAAGGGGCAAGCAAAAACTCAGAAGTCCGGGTACAAAATCTTGTCAAGATCAGAAAATCAAAAACTCACAGATTGCTAGAAAACTCTCACACTTGGCTTGAATAATCTGGCACCAGTGGCTGGAAAACAGGCAGCATAAATAGGAGCTGGAAACAGGTGGATCGGATAAGCTGTAATGAGAAACCAGGCAGAGTTAAACAGGTGAATTATAAAGGTTTCCTGGCCTGAACATGATGTCTGTTGTGGACCCTTGAAGCCAAACAGACCATGCTCAGTAAACAGTCTCCATGATGGTGTCCTAGTCTTACTGTTTCTATTCTCATCCTGTGCAATAATTCATGTATTACCTACAACAGAGAGGGCATTTTTTCTAAGAGAAAAATATATTACAGTGGATATTGAGCAGAAGTATGTATAAACAAGTTTGAAAAATATGTTCAATATCTAATTTCCTTGATTTAACAGGAACATAAGCTCTTAGACTGATTGCTTAGGTTTATACTGAATTATTTCACAGCTAAATATTTTAAATCAAACCTCTTGGAAAATGGAGGAATCAAAGAGTCTTTCAGACATTTAGAAGTTCTACCTAATCCAGAAAATATGGTCCACTCACCGTGTAAGCTATTGAAACCTCTTTGAAAAAAGTAGAATAGAATATTCATCATTGTGAATAGTAAAGAACAAAAGCAATTCAAGTTTTTTTTAGCACAGTCTCCAGACTTTCATAGGTTATATTTCTGTTGAGAGGAATGTTCCCTCAGCGCTTAGTAGGGCTCTCTATAAATAAAACTCATATAAACCTTCCACTTGTTCTTTAGACCCATATTATCTGAGATAAACTGACATGTATCACAGGCTTTTAAAGTACTACAATAAAACCCTAGATCTGCTCTTAATCTAGACCACCTTACCAATTACAGAAATTTCTTGGTTAAAACCTTTTCAAAAAGGAGTTCTTGATCAGCTGGGTTGGGATTTACACATACAACTTGTCAGGAATCCAGTTTTTGTGGGTTGTTTCTGTGTTTCCTTTTCTCCTCCACCAGGTGGTGCCCCGTCCTCATTGGGCCTCCCTGCACACCTGCAGCTCGTTTCCTCATTACCTGCAGAGTGCTCTTAAGCTGCTGTCTGCCACTACCTCGGGGCCTGAGTGTTTGCCAATTTTGGGAAGTCATCCTGCAAACTGGATTTTTTCTGACCTTCTCTCCCTGAAAGGATCCTCTGAGCTTCAAGCTGAGTTGAGGATTTAAACTGGAGGTTTGAATCAACTTTTCCTGAAGAGATCGTTTGAGCTTCACACTGAGCAAGGGATTCATCTCCACTACCACCCGTTTAAGTACCGAAGGAAATCTGAGTGGCAGTCAGCTTCTCTGTTCACCAAGGATAGGGCTGGGTATTGTTCAAAAATTTTCGGTTCCGGTACCAATACCGATACCTTCACTTCGATACCGGTTCCTGAACGATACTTTTTTCGATACCAGTTTTATAATATCA
>NW_015150851.1:66942-68970 GCF_000732505.1 Cyprinodon variegatus
TTTCGAGCCTTTGGGGAGAGTTCTCTAGCATACCTGATTGTGTTCTGATCGCCTTATCCTGACCCGTCCTGCCCCTGGACCTCTGAGCCTGCCTGAACCAAATCTGGAACTGTTTTCAGACTCTGCTGTGGATTTCCCCTTGGCACTTCTTCGGACCTCTGATCTCCTCGCTCTGACTACCAAGCACATCTTCAACACTGGCTTTGGCTTCGGTCTCTGGATTATCCTGCCTTGCTTCATCTGCTTGGATCTGATCTCCTGCCTGTCCTCCGACCTCTGAGACATCAGCGTCTGGGTCTCTATGGGCAATGCCCGCAGTGTCCTGTCCTGGGCTCGGACTAAACTATAAGACCAGGTTAGTGACTCACACGTTCGTTATCATCCACTGCCAGATAGACGTTGTCACTCCTGCAGAGGTTCCTGCATAAGATGCGGACCCTGTTCACTGCAATTCCGTTTCTAATAAACGTTTTGAAATATCTAACTGTTTGTCCGCCTTGAACTCTGGGTCCTTTTGTTCTGAGCTTGACAGAATAATCTGGCCGAAACACTGCTCCATAAGCAGACAAACAGTGGCGTTTTGGTGTAGAAAAATCTCCCAGCTTGAGTGAGTCATGCGGGATATTCTAGCTCACCTGCGCAGTCAGGGTGCTTCCGCTCCTACAATTGGGCATACAACAGCAACCACGTCTACGTCACCTGCTGTCACTTTAGCCCTGTGCTTATCCTACTGATTGGGCTATGGTAGCATCCGTTATTTCCTTATTAACCGGTAAAGCTTTGGGAGACTTCAGAGTGGCAGAACAATTCTAGTTTGTGTCACCCTTACAGGTTGTTTTTTTTTTTTTATCAGGAACTACTCTGAGTTTTTTGTCCAGTTCTTTCCAGTAAAGAGGCTTGGATGGGACTTCTGTCACTTAGAACTGTGCTGAAGTGTATTATTGATTTCCAACTATTATCTGTGAGTACCTGAATTGAAGACGCTCTCATGGCCGTGTTTATCATTGGGCTTAACAAGAGGAGAATGGATGAACTATCCACTAATGGCTACCCTCAGAGCCTGAAACAGCTGGAGGAGCTTGCCACCCAGATAGGTCTACGCCTCACAGAACATTGCAGAGAACGGAGAGCTCTGACGTCATTGAGTCCTCGACCAGCTCCTCCCCCCGCTGACTTTGCATCTGTGGTGGCTCCTTGTCCGGGAGCCACCACAGTGCACAGTGCCCAAACCAATGCAGCTTGGATGCACCCACCTGTCCAAGAACGACAAGAACCAATGTCATTGGCTGAATCTGTATCTGTATTGTGGCGGAGAGGGACACCAAGTGAGATCTTGTCCGGTAGAAAGGACAGACCAGACTTTCTGTCTCCCCAGATCTCCTACTTCCAGTGACTCTGGTGATTAATTCCAATAGTCACAACCTTTCAGCATTTGTGGACTCAGGCTCTACAGGTGATACAGAATTCATAGAGGAAGGGTTTGCAAGACAACTGGGGATAAAGCTTCTTCCATCACCAGATTCCAACACAGCAATAGCTTTGGATGGCCATCAGATTAACCAATCTTCCCTCATCTCTGAACCCGTGGAACTTGTGGTGGACAGATTGTCGCTCACACTTAGCCTGGTTCTGCTGGAGGTTTCTTCCTGTTAAAAATACGTTTTCCCCTTCCACTGTCGCTACAGGCAGTCTTGGGGTGATGGATTGCCTTTGAGTCAATGAGTTGATGTAATCACATGGTTTTTAAATTAACTCCAATTGGGAAAAAAGTTAAAACGATTAAATATTGTCTGTTTAACATAAGATCTCTTTTCTCTAAACGTTTGTTAGTTAATGACTTGATTTGTGATAATCACATTGACTTGTGTTGCCTTACAGAAACCTGGCTGCAGCAAGAGGATTATGTGAGCATAAATGAGGCAACTCCTTCAAGCTATTTTAATTTTCACATACCCAGAAGTTCTGGGCAAGTAGGAGGAGTAGCAACAATCTTTCAGTCTGACTTACTTATTACTCCCCATACAGTTA
>NW_015150851.1:72177-73667 GCF_000732505.1 Cyprinodon variegatus
TTAAAAGGGAGTTTTTCCTCTCCACTGTCGCTACAAGCATGCTTAGTGGGAGGGGTTGCATTCGAGTCAATGAGTCAATGCAATCAGCTGGTTTTCCTTGTATAGAAAACTTTGAATCAATTTGACTGTATGTCCTGGTAAACTGTAAAGTGCCTATATATTGGCGCTATAGAAATAAACTGAATTGTATTTAATTAAACTGAATTAGAATTTTTGCTTAGATAGAAACCTTTGGTTCAGTTTGAATTATCTCTGTATACTACCTTGAGATGACATATGTTGTGAATTGATGCTATATAAATAAATTTAATTGAGTTGAGGTAACCTCTGTGAGAGGTTATTATTTATGATAATGGATTCACCTCAGGTCCCTGTTTTTCTGGGTTTCCCATGCATAAGAACAAACCCTCAGATTTACTGGAAGAATTTAGAGGTGTTGGGTTGGGCTACCTCCACCTCTGGTTCCTGTTTATGTTCTGCTCAGCCAGAACACTTGGCTGAGGAGGAGGGAGAGGAGTATTATCCAGATCTGTTAAAAGTTCCAGAGAATTACTATGATCTCAGGATGGTCTTCAACACGTGCAGGGCCACTGCACTACCTCCACATATGATTGCAGCATTTATTTGTTGCCTCGGACTACGCCCCCTAGAGGGATGTTATATTCCTTATTGGGCACTAATTCACAGGCTATGCAGAAGTACATTTCTGACTTTCTGAAGGCGGAGATCATTCGCCCTTCCTCCTCTCTTGCAGGAGCAGGGTTCTGTTTTGTGGCGAAAAAAGATCGCTCACTCAGATCCCGATTAACTCTGCTTTTGACCACATTCAGGGATTTTTGTGGTATGTGATGTAAAATTATCTACTGACATGAGAAAGTCTTGAGCAGGATTTAATCAGGTTTTTTCAGCAGTTACATTTGTTCACGGACCAAAAAGAAACCACAAACTGAGGAAGGGTTATTCTGAAAGTAAACATGTCAACACTTTGAATCTCTAAAAGCATTTTAGTTTAGTTGGATTGGAGGTGAGTTTGAGAATGACTTTTCTGTCCTGTGACAAGGGGGGATTTACCATTTGGCAATACTAAGCAGTTGCCTAGGGTCCCAATTTCCTGGGGGCCCCATAAAACTCTGTTTACATGTATGGTTAATACAACTATTCCTTATTTGTGCACATATATTTTCAGGTTTGATAAAAATCCTTTCGCAAAAATGCCATCAGAACGCTTAATATATTAAGTGTGTCTCAGACCCCCATTTTGATTTATGCCATTTTGAGCCATGTTGTCCAGAGTGATGATCTGCAGCCCAGAGACACTGTCAGTCTGGCCAAGTGTGTTGGGATCTGGAGGTTTGTCCACTTTCTCCACCAGAGGGCGTACAAGATCTCCTGGAGCCTGAGCCGACCGCACCACCTGTCTCCCATCTGCTCATCAGGAGATCAGTGGCACGGGAAGGGGGGTGCTGCGGGGGCTGCAGCCTCCCTCGTCA
>NW_015150851.1:73739-84131 GCF_000732505.1 Cyprinodon variegatus
AGTCAAGCCCCCTCTTGGATCTGATCAAACTTTGTACATTTATTGTAAATAAATCTTTGAACTTTTCTTCTGCCTCCGAGTGTTCTTCATGTGGGTTAGACACATTAATCCGAACATGACAAAGTGCTACATTAGCATGCAAAATGTAAGTTCATAATATTTGGAGTATAATACTGAATAATTATATGGCATTTAAAAAATCTGTTGTAATATGAATATTACACAAAATTATATTTTGATGACATAAAAATCACAAATAAATATTGCTCCATTGGTAAAATTTCAAATGAAAACAATACAATTCATTGAGTTTTACAATCAGATTCACACTAAGCAGAGAATAATTAAATTAAATGTTGCAATACAATCAAGTAGAGTTAATCTTAAGAGGTTAATGGTTATCTGTCTAAGGAGGGACATATGATTAGAAAGAGTCAATGGCAATCAGCAATCTCTGAGGAAGATAAAAGAAAAGGGACTATGCTGTTAAGGGCCACAGCAGATCTGTAAATAGCACCATATATAACAAGAAAAGAGTTCTAGTGGGAAACCCAGTGAGGTCCAGGGTTCTGAAAGGGAACCTAAAGGTAACCTTATGCTATAAACTCCTTCAGCCTTTTGTCAAAATAGACCATAGATCTGGTCTAGTTTTGGTGCCTTAGAATCATTTTTATGTTTTTTTTTTTAATAACAATTGCAGCAGGTTTAAGCAATTTTTTTTACTTTTTTCATTAAATATATACTTTAAATGTAATAAGACATAATGACATAAAAAGTATTGCAAATATTTTTCTTCTGATCTATGTTTCTTAACTCCCCAAAAATAAATGATGTATCATAAAATAGAAAGATGCAACATTTATTTAACTATTTATCTAATACATAAAATATACCTTTAAATTATAAATTGTAAACTTCATCTCCCTCTAAATAATAAAAAAAATATTTAAAGCTATGAATGAAACAACTAAACAACTAAATATCCCATTAAGTGATTAAAAAATATTTCAAATAGGAATAAAATATTGAAATGTCTAATTGAATAACTACATTTTAAAATATTTACAATAGATTTTAAATTATATATTAAATATCACTATCAAAATAATAAATTTATTTAAAGGATAACATAATCAATTTAAAAAATTAATTCTGAAAACAATTGTCAACCAACTTGAAATATGTCTTAAGTTTCCCCCCAAAAAAGCGAATCCTCCATACAGCATTCACACCAACAACAATACATTTCACTCTTGTTTCATAATATATATTGTACCCGTTTTAAGATGGATAAATATCCAAGGAGAAAAATGTGCGTATTGAGTTAGACATGTATACATGAAAAATCTACAGAAGTACAACATACAGTCATGTCCACATTGTAAATTCTCCATTCATTGCCAAGCCTGAGTTAATCGAGTTAAGAGGCTTCACTGCTTTTTTAACTCTTACTTCACTCTATATGTATAAGTGACAATAGACTGTGATAAATCAATGTATTTTTAAGGTTCTCTAAAAGGGTTAAATTGTGCGCAGTATTAAGGATTGTCCACTCTACCAAACAGGCATGGAGGCCACTGGTCTCACTGGATCCTTCCAAAGCACAGATCTCTTTCTGTATCCCTCCTTAGATTCGTCCTCCAGTCCAGCATGTCTCAGAGGTCTACGGACCTTTGATGTCCTGCTTGGCATGTGAGCTCTGAAACGCTGCCATGCAAAAAGCTGTGATCCTCTCCTAATTCTGTCAAATCAACTAAATGCACCACTGGTGTCCAGTCCAAAAGTAAACAAATGCATAGGCATCAAGAATGTTGGAGAGAGTGTGGGGAGATAGATGTCAACCATTCCTATGCTTTTTGGAAATGTTCAAAACTTTTGGAGTTTTGGGAAATGGTTTGCAGTGTATTATGTGAAGTATTAGGGTATGTAATTCCAATGAAACCTGAAATTCTCTATTTGTGCAATTTTGGTGATGATACTATCCATGAAAAGGATAACTATTTGGTAAAAGTGATGTTGATAGCTGCAAAGAAATGTATAACAAGGAAATGGGGGAAGTCAAAAGTGCCATCAAAGGACCAATGGATCACGACGATTGAAGACATATTTCTCATGGAAAGACTAACACAGAGACTGAGACTACAAGAACCACAGATTTAAAAAAAAAGTGGGAAAAATGGACATTATATAAACAGAAAAACTGAAGAGAAGGTGCTACCCAGACATGTTCATATTAGAGTACTTTGTTCCTTTTTATTTGTATGTTCGTTGTATGATCAAAAATAATAAAATATAAGTGACAAAAAAAAAAATGCACCACTGGTGGACTCTATTGAAGCTCTATTGAAAATTCTCTAGGATATTCAGCACCAGGGGCAGATTTAGTAAATGTGGGGCCCTAGGCAAAGAAAGGCAGGGGGCCCTCTGAACTGAGAAGACAACACAAAAAGCAGACCTATTATAAAGATAGAGAAATGTTAATAGAATAGACATCCATTATTTGTTCTAGGTTGTGTCCCTCTCTTCTTGTCCCTTTTCTTCTTGTTTTCCTCTCTATGTTTTGTACTCAGCTGACTTTTCATGCTGTCTCTAAAGGAATGAAAGATTTTTTCCAAGCACTAAGCTCACTTAGCTGATTGCTCCTTCCTGTGTTTCCAAAAAGGCCAAAGTAAATAACCCAGTCCTTCTTTTCACTGTAGACAAGCCATGATCTGCTTCTCTGTTCTCCATTTTTCATTTGGATGAAATAATAGCTGCATGAATCATGACAGCAGACAAGATAGAGGAGAGCAGGAGGCGGGGTTACCAATCTACTCGCTCTGGAGAGCAGAGTTCGCTGCTTTTAGATGTTGTCTCCAAAGTCTCCATGAGCAGAAATAAGCCCTAGGTGCTTTTTTGAAATCAAAGTGCTAGAGGGGTCTGAAAAGTGGCTAAATATAGCGACTAAAGTTGGCAACACTGCTCTTTGCATGGTTTGTTTTCAAATGGTTTGCTGCTGTCTGTTTGGACCTTTCTGAACATGTGCAGCAAATGGACTGATCAAATATGGTGGACACGGTGGGGTGGGGTGGGGGGGCTGAGACACACTTAATATTAGAAGCGTTCTGATGGCATTTTAGTGAAAGGATTTTTATCAAAAACATATTTAATGTGCATAAATAAGGAATAGTTGTATTAACCAAACATGTAAACAGAGTTTTATGGGGCCCCCAGGAACTTGGGACCCTAGGCAACTGCTTAATATTACCATACCATACCATACCAACTTTATTTATGAAGCACTTTATGCACCGGACAGGACCAAAGTGCTGTACACAATCATAAAATACAATAAAATTATAAAATAAAAAATAAAAACGAGTGTAAAATACAAATTAGTATACAAAGAGAATAAAACAAAGTAAAACCTCTCAAATTGTGTAATATTGCCTAATGGTAAATCCCCCCCTGATCAGCACAAACAAGTATTCACCTCAGCCCAGTTTAAAGCTTCGTATTAAAGGCGGGAAATACTTCAGTAAATATGATTTCTCAGTTTCCTACTTTTATGAATTTTCCAGCAACCTTGAAATTACTTTTTTTTTTTTTTTTGCATTGACACAGATATGTTGTGTATAATTTTGAGTTAGCAGATAGACCTAATAAAAACATTTGAATAAAGCTGTAACATAACAATATGTTGAAAAAAATGCAACACTAAATACTTCCTGTCTGCACTGTATCAAATGTAAAATAGCCTGAAAACAGATGACTGATTAATGAGATGAGGCATAAAACAACCTACTGTCTACAAGAAAGAGCAGAGCAGATTTCTCTTTTAGAATGAGCTTCTGTCCTTTGGAGCTCGTACGGAGTGAATTTTGTTCCATTATTGTTGTAAGCAAAGAATATGTTTTGTAAATTAAAATCTAGAAATAAAATGTTAAAAAAAACTTCTAGATTAAAAAACTTTTGAGATTCGAGTTGCTGTACTCAACTTGTATTTCATTTTTAATGTTTTTCTTTTTCAGATTAATTTAAAAATCATTTTTTTTCTTTTTTCGTATTTTATTATTTACATTTTTTTCCCGAAATATCTCTTTTTCAGATTGATTTTTGCTAATCTAATTATTTTAAGATTGCATTTTCCAGATCACATTCTCTTCAGTTCTGGGGGTGGGCTTTTCCTCTGAAAATGCTTTTCTATTGGTCTGATTGACAAAATGAAATTCGGAAAGAATGCAACTGATAAAACCCAGTCTGAAAAAAATAAAGTTTGAAAAATCAAATTTGAAAAAATAAATAAATAAATAAATTAAATATGAAGAAAAAAATAATAATCAGAGAAACAGCTAAATTACTGTTCAAACTTGATTAAAAAGTTTTTCAAATTTTAGAGTTCTAAAGCTAGATTGCATTTCTTTCAAATATCTTTTTATATAAACATTTTCTTTGCTGGCGAAAATAATGGGCTAAAATTCACTCCATACTTTGCTGCAAAAAGCAGCATTTTTTAGAGGCGCTCTGTGCAGGATGCAAAGTCCTTTGTTGTTATTTGTTTGGGTCAGGGTATCTGAATCTGCTAGATTATAAAGAGGACTGGCTCTGGAAGAATTTGTGCAAAAAAAGGATTATTTTAAAAATTGAAAAACAATCCAGAAAACAATAAGCATCCACTTCAGCACTGCCATGTGAAAGATTATCTTCAGTTAGAGGAGGTCCTTCTGCAGTCACCACTATCTACAGCAAATCTTTGAAGTGCAAAAGTGTTCTTCAAATAAATACAAATTTCTTAAATTATGTGTATTTACTCTTCATTGGAGGAGGTAAATAAGTGTTTTTTTTTCTCTTAAAATATGATGATTAGATAATATGCACTTGGAATAAGACAATGCCATTGTTTTTTTCTTATTTAAATGTAAATTGTCTTGCTACATTGACAAATTGTCTCATTTCCCTCCTTAATTCATGAATAAACACACTTATTTTAAGAAAAAACTTTTTTAGATTTCAATTTTTTCCAGTGAATAAAACAATATTTTTTCATGGAAGGTGTATTATTTGGGAGTGGTGGCCTAGTGCTTAGGACATAGAGCTTGGAATCCAGAGGTTCTGAGTTTGAGGCCCACTCCCACAGACTGCCACTCTGGGTCCCTGAGCAAAGCCCCTTATCCCCCACTCTGCTCCCCAGGCGCTGCACAATGGCAGCCCTCAGCTCCCCAAGGGATGGGTTAAATGCAGAGGTAGATTTCTCCAATGTGAGATCAATGACGTTTAATTATTATTTCTTGGGAAAAGTGAACCGGTTCATCTAATTTGAGTAATTTGCCATCATTACCATAAAGCAGTGCTGATCATAGAATATGAACATGATTAAGAGTTTTGTTAGTGAAAAGAAAGAAAAAAAAACATTCTAATATTACTGGATTTAAAATGATAGGATACAGAAAAGACCCAACAGTCAGTTACCTGGACAGGTGATGAGGGAAGCTGCTCCCCCATTAGGCTAACCTGTCATTCTCGTGTTTGTGATGATGTCCCATATAGAGCTCTCCTGGGTTTCTATTGTTTTTTTCCCCTGTTTGAAGGTCCAACTTTAAATTGGACGTATGTCTTTTAATTGCTGCACATTTCAACAGTTTTACCACGTTACCTTTGTAACAAGTTCCAATTACGGTACATGCTTTGTAAAGTAAGGTAATCTCTTTCTGTTACTCATGTTTATTACACATTACAGTTTTTCTATTAGTTTAATAATATTAAGAATAAAGGAAGTTTACTTTTCAGACCATTATCTGGTCAGAATCAAATAAAATTCGGTTTTAGAGGAATTGTAGCATTTTTAAAGTATCTGTTTTTTATTTTACTATGAATCGTACTGTAAACAAAATATCAAAATAATAATATATGTATTATTGTTGTATTTATTTTACAGCTTGAATTCAGATTTTAATATTTAAAATGTTTTTTTTTTAAAGAATGGACAATTCATGACATGTGTTATTGATTTTGATCACAATTTAGGTAAACACTCATCATATGTATGTTATGAACCCATATTCCTCAGTAAATTACATTATTTAGGACTTTTCATGAAAGCTCTTGAAGAGAAATCAGGCATTCACTGCTTAGCAGAAGTATTTACACCTTTTAAATTCCTTCACAAATTATAATACAAAAGCTGTCTGATTTTCTAAGTTTTATTCATAAAATAAATGAAAATAACTTCTACTTTCCTTTCTACTTTATCGTTAACAGCTTTGTGTTGCTATACTTATAACAATATCAGGATAATAATAAAAAAAAGTTGTGCAAAGGTTTTTATTTTGGACATAAAAGACATTTAAGACATTTCACCCCAGCGCTGCGTGTCCCAAGCGTCATCAATGACCCCTCACCCCCCCACCATGGCCTGTTCTCCCTGCTGCCCTCTGGGAAGAGACTTCGAAGCATCCGATGCAGGTCCAGCAGATTCCATAACAGTTTCTTCCCCAGCGCCATTAGACTGCTAAATGTTGTATAAAATGGGTTTAAAAAAAAAAACAACAACTAAATGTTGAAACTGTAAATCATACACAGTTGTATGTTTACATTTTATCACTGGTGCACTTTAAAAAAGAAAATGTCTGAGAGCTGTACTGAATGAAATTTCTTGTTGTTTACACTTTGTGTTCAAAAGGACAATAAAGTCTGTCTAAATCTAAGTCTTAAGTGTCTCAGCTGAAAAAAGTAATAAACCAGTCAGATTGTTTTAAATCGGCCACTGAGTCTGGTTCTGCTGGATGTTTCTTCCTGTTCAAGGGGAGTTTTTCCTCTCCACTGTCGCTAGAAACATGCTTAGTGTGGAGATTGAGTTAATTCATCCAATTTATCCAATTGATAGAAAACTTTGAATCAATCTGACTGGATGATCTGGTGAACTGTAAAGTGCTTTGAGATGACATGTGTTGTGAATTGAATTAGATATAACTGTTGGTTGAAATATTTTTTTTCTCCTTTAAGATTGCTTTAAAATTAAGAAGATGCACGTTTTTGTGGGGGAGGATACTATATTTTTTTCTGTTACCTGTAATAACTATGTTGAAAATCCTTATAAAATAGTTTAGTGAATTATTGCAGCTGCACATTTGTCCGCTTGGTTCATTTGATTTGCATCCCCTCATCCTTCCTCACCCGCTGCCACCAGCACCGTCACCTCGCAGCCTTTCTGCCCGACATTATCTTCATCCTGACTCCGCAGGAAAGGAGGCTGAAATGACGGATGCGAGCATGGAGGCGACACCCGGGGACGGTTTATTTACACCAGGAGAGCCGCTTTAAGTTGTGTCCCCCCCTCCCTCCTCTACTTTACTTTAACCGACCCCCCCTCCCCTCCCACTCCGCTGCTAGAAATTTATAAAGAACAAAAAATCCGCCGAGTGAGGAAGGGAGGGGGGGTTTGATATGCGCCGAGGCTGAAACCGAGAGGCGAACCCAGGGAAAGAGGAGTAATCTCTACTCGGGACTTTCCCCCTCTTAGTGCCCCAAACGGAGGGGGAAAAGTCGCGCACTCGGCGGCGAGCAGGAATGGGCATGTAAAGGCGTGGAAACGTCTGTAATTCTGGATACTTTATATATTTTTATTCCGAAAAAATATGGCCGAGAACGTTCTGGACTCTGGCCCGCCTTCAGCCAAGAGGCCTAAACTCTCATCTCCGGCACTTTCCGCTTCTGCCAGCGATGGAAACGGTAAGTTTGGATTTAACTGTTTTTCAGCAAACTTCACATTCTTCACAATTCTGGATTTTTTTCCAGCCGCGTGTTTCGCAGAAAGCGGGCAGCGAGGCGGGGTTATGTGCCTGTTTTTACCGTGGTTTGCTAGCGCTAGCCTGCTAGGAGAGAGTCGGACGTGAGGAAGGGCTCCGCTGTTAGCTCCCGTGCTAATAGCTAGCTTAGCCGCAGGAAGCTGCGTTAGCCACGGGGCTAACTCCAGGCTGTGGACTGCTCCACAACTGACAGTTTGCTCCCTAATGGCTCCATCAGTCTGTTTGATGGAAATCTCCTTCCAGGGGGAAGTTGTGCTGAAGTTTCTGGAGCTGTTTGGTTGTGTCATGTTGACACTAGCGTAGACAGATGGATGTTCTCTGCTCTCTGTCTCCCTGAGCCGAGCTGTCGTTCAGCATGTTAGCCAAAGTAGACAGTTTAACATCATAATAGCTCAGTTTAGCCCAATGATTTTAAGTTATGCTTTGCTTAAAAATGTAATTTTATAAATCTTTATTTTGTTTGGTTGCTGGTGTGTGGCAACCATTAGAATAACGGCCTAGGAGAGATGTAGATCGCCATGATCCTGACACTTGTTAACAATGATCAGCACATGATTTATTCCTTTCCTCCAACCTTTACTCTTTTAATCAGCTGCACTACACGTTTCTAACAGGTTAGCACAGGATTTCCTTTTCCATCTAGATGTAATTTTCTTCTTTCTTGGTATGGATTATCTAGGTGATCTGCAGAGCTTGGAGGAAAAGCTTTAGGTTGTGAGGATGCAATGATTTGTACCTGCTGTGTGTGACAGTAGCATGCAGTGCAGTGGCTTGCAAAAATCAACCTCCAGCTACAGATGTCTAGCAGAGTAGTATATGATATTGAAGTGGAAATAATGCAATGCATTACTTAATTTTTCATTAAAGCCAATGCGTGTGGCGTGCATAGCCCTATTTATTCAAACAGCCCTATATAAACTCCAGTGCATATGACTTCCTGAAATAAAACCTGGTTTGATTATTTAACAGTAGCCAATCTCTGAATCCAACTAATCAAGGACAAGATGTTTACCCTTCATCTGGAAACAGCCCAAAAAAGCCGGAGCTACAATGTTGTGGGTTATGATTAGAACTTTTTCATATGTTAGAATGTCCTAGTCAAAGTCCAGACCCAAGTCCAGTTCAAAAACTATGGCAAGACTAAAATAAAACTGTTATAACACTGTCAGTATATTCTGATATTTTGAGACTGGGGCAGATTTTCATTTCTAGCTACTTAGCTTCTAGCCAGAGCTATAACACTGAATCCCAGTAAGTGTTTAGTCTCCTGCCTTCATGTGCAGATGATCTTGGCATCTCATCCTTAATCCATAAGGCTCTATATGATGTTTCCCTCCCTATGCAGCTAGAACAGCTTCAGCAGTTCTGTGAACATTAGGAGCCTATCTATCGCTTTCAATCTTCACAAATTCATCCCAAAGTTGAAGGTTAGGACTCTGTTTAGGCCAGTGAACCTCATCCACAACAAACTCTCTCCTCCATGTCTTGCTGCTCTGCTGCTTAGGGCCCCGTCATACCTTGATGACTTATCCAGCGTATGCGCGACGTCTCAGAATCTCCTAAAACGCTGGCATACACTGAACTTTGTATGTATTTTGTAAATTTTGGGCGTATACATAGTGTATTCTTAACGAGTGCAGAACTTATGTCCAACGACAGCCCAACTTATGCATAACGCACAGCATGCTTAATTTCATGGGCATTGCGAAGCATCAGTTAAAGCTGCTTGGAGGCGCCTAATCTGTATAAAAAGATGTGTTTGATCGCAGTATTAACCTAGCTGCTGTTAACACCCGCCAAAAAAAATGAGTAAATACAAAGAAAGAAGGTCTGCAGTCGCAGCAGATTCAGCATCATGTCTGCTAGGGAGTTTGCTGGTCATGGGCGTGAACGCAGGGAGGATCCATCACACTCACCTTCTGGCTCACCCAATAATAAGCCATAAGTTACTTACCTGTAACTTATGGCCCACGTATGGACATACGCTGGCATCTGACCCATAACTTATCCAACGTATGCCAGCGTTTTCGCCAGATTTTTCGTACATCAGGCATACGCTGGCTAAATCGTCAAGGTGTGACGGGGGCTTTAGTCATGGAAGAGAACTGTATCCGAAGTCTTCTGTTATGTTGAAGTATTCAGAGTTCAAAGAAGCTAAGGGACCAAGACCAGCTCCTGAAAAACAACCCCACACCATAATTATCCCTCCACCGAACTTTACCATTGGTGCAATAAACTCAAACCTGTACCATTCAGCCGGTAGTCACCAAACGGCTCCCATGGTAACCGCTTCCATGATGCTCTTTACACACCATTCTTGAGCTGAGGGCTAAATGAAGTTAAAAGGTCTGTAGTGTTTGGTTCCTCAGAAAGTTGGTTACCTCTTTGCACTTTGCTCATAAGTCAATGTGAGAAATATTTATCCATATTTATAAAACTCCTCCAATATAACATCTAAGAATTATATTCCTCAAGAAAACAAAACAGTTAAGAAATATCCGAAAAGTCGAATCCCTGTTACAGAATGAAATTATACTGTGATATTTATTGAATTGTTCATTCTGTGTGAAGAATGGGAATTGAGTTGTAGGAACGGTAATTAATAAGG
>NW_015150851.1:84507-104738 GCF_000732505.1 Cyprinodon variegatus
CAGACTAATGAAATACTAACTGTAAAATTATCTATGTAAACAAACCTCATCACTTGAGAAGGTAGGTGATGCGGACGTCGTGGAAGACATTTTGTTCCGTAACGCCGTACTGTTGGGGGGGGTGGGTGGTTAGGGGGGACGTTAGATGTCGCTGAAAATTACACACTGTAGCTTTAATACTTTTCACCAATGTTCCCTCCATTTGCTATCCATTGTTGTTTTGCTTTATTAATGTTTCTTTTTTGCTTAAATGGAGATTTGCTTAACATTTTATTATTATATTGTTATTTCTATCATGTAAATGAAGAAAATAATGCGATATTGGCTTTAACAATCTGCCCAGAAATATTGGCAGCGGATCAGTTAGACCAGGAGTCTGCAGACCTCTGGGTTTGACTGTCGCAGTAATCGGCACAGTTCTTAAGCTGGGCTTACGCTGCACGATTTATTTTTTATTTTTTCCCTTTTCTTGTGGATTCTTCAGTCGTGCGAGGATTTTTAGATGGG
Source organism: Cyprinodon variegatus (assembly GCF_000732505.1). Classification (NCBI taxonomy): domain Eukaryota; kingdom Metazoa; phylum Chordata; class Actinopteri; order Cyprinodontiformes; family Cyprinodontidae; genus Cyprinodon; species Cyprinodon variegatus. The sequence goes on from NW_015150851.1 coordinate 85,015, forward strand.
ACCGAGTTTCAGCCTCATGGTACGTCCTGCGGCGTGTAGTATACAAGGGGTAACGAGGGGCTATTAGCCTCTAATGACCACATCCAGGAATCGTGAGGTTGGGCGAAAATCAAACATGTTTGGAATTCGGGCGGCTGTAATAAGGTGTTCATGGAAAAATCCTGCTTTCGCAGCAGATCTATGAGCTGATTTACCAGAACCTCATGCACTGTGCATGTGCAAACATCGGCGTTCTTCTTCTTTTTCCAGATTGACAAGTCCGACCAACGCCATCTCTCAGCGCTGAACAAAAAAAACATTAATTTTGAATCTGATGTAGCCGCACAGTTTGAGAACATGAATCGTTAGCTGCAAAATTTTAAACTCTTCCGTTTCGTCGTACAATTTGAGCTATAGCTTCGTGCAACAATTGAAAAACTCGCACAGTGTATGCCCAATTTAAAGGACCTCTCTCAATCTCTGCATGTCTGCTGTGTTTTAATCTGAAGAAGAAATAAAAAAAGGTGCATTTTTGTTTTTTTCTTATGACGTGAGGAATACTTTTTTCATTACTTGAAGGAGAACTGGATAGTAATTAAATAGCAATATATAACAATCTAATTTGTTTTTTATGTGTTGTTTTTTTTATAACTACTTTCTCATATGTTGGAGTTTTATAAACGTGGCAAAATGAATGTTTTTTTTTTTTTGTTCAGGCATGTATTGGAAGTCTTCAAGACTTTTCTTTATATCTATAGAAATTATATTGAGTTGATGGAAATGAAGAAAGATGTTGTCATGTATTGATAATGGGGTAACTGTAACTAATTAGTAGAGGATTTTGGGCATCATGTGGAAACTTTTAGAAATTACAGCCGTTTTTTTTCTTCCTCCTCGTCTGCAGAGCCACTTTTGATCCACGTCGTTTGGGATTTTTTTTAAAAACACGTTTATTTACTCGTCGCATGTATGTGTTCATGCAGGGACAGGGTAGCAGATCGTACTTCTTAATTTGTGTTAAATTTGGATGATAATTTATTTTTATCTAATAATTCATTACATTTTTACTTTACCTGTGGTAAATTGACTGATAGCTGTGTTTTAGTATGAGGCTGGAGCCTTTTTGATTTCCTTTTTAGAATCGTCACCATTTATTTTTTTTTCCTAATTTCAGATTTTGGGACGCTGCTAGATTTGGAGCATGATCTCCCAGATGAACTTATCATCCCCAGTGAGCCGGTTCTTGTGAATGACGGGGACCTTAACCAGCTGAGCAGCACCTTGGGAAGAGGACCTGGAGGCGGCAATGGGACCGCAGGAGGAATGGGGCTTGGGTTCGGCTCAGGAGGGGAACCTGGGGGTGTTGTTGGGGGCCAAGATGCCGTGGCTAAGCACAAGCAGCTGTCTGAGCTTTTGCGGACATCCACCTCAAGTCAACAAGGGCATCAAGGAGCAATGGGCGGCTCTGGCGGCCCTTCGGCGATGGCGCAACACTTGGCCAACCTGAAGGCATCGTCAGGTCAAGGGCCCCAGCAGATGATGGGGCAGCAGCAGCACCTCTCCCCACAGCAGCAGGCTAACATGATGCAGGGCCAACAGCCTGGAATGATGGGCAACAGAGGCATGATGGGCATGCAGCAGAAAGCCAATAACGGACAGCAGCAGCCGGGTATGATTGGGAATCAGGTGATGAACGGCTCCCCCAGGATGGGCTTCAGTAATCAGGGGATGGCCGGCAGCGGCAACATGTTGGCCGACAATCTCCAGCAGCAGGGACCCGGAGGGCTAAGGGGGCAACAGCACGGCGCGATGAACAAGGTAGGCCAAGCGTCCATGTGATCCATATTGGTGCTGGGAATTATCCCTTACATGTAAAATCAGTTTCAGTCTAAAGTTGAACCGTTCATCCTTCTATTTTTAGATTCATATTTTTTGTATTTTAATCAATCTTGAAAGAATCTATTGCTTTATTTAGGCTCTGGAGTTTTGGAAAATTACCCATTTAGCCTTTAAGGCAGCCAAATGTCTATGGAGTGAACTCTGTTCCATTGGTATTAAAGCAAAGAACACATTTGTAAATTAAAATCTGATAAAAAAAAAAGAATCCAGAAATGAAATTTTGAAAAAGATGTTTTAATAAAAAAAAAAACTAACTTTAATATTTTTAAATTGTGTTTTTTGGGGTTGCACGGAGTTTGTTGTAGTTTAGCGTTATTGCCTCACAGCTATAAGGTTCTTGGTTTGATTCCTGGCCCGGGGTCTTTCTGCATGGAGTCTGCATGTTCTTGCTGTGCATAACAGGGTTCTCTTTGGGTTCGAATCCGGCCTGTGGTCCTTTCCCGCAGGGCTATCCCCCTCTTTCATACCTCCTTTCCTGTCAGCCTACTGTTTATTAAAAATCCTGATATATCCATAAATCGATTTTATTTATTTATTTATTTTTTCTTCCCCCGCACTCCTATCACACTACCCGATAGCGGGCCACTGTCACAACAAATCCCATTGTGCTTTGCGAGGAGAGCTCTCGTTGGACACTCATTTAAAACGGCGTAACCACTTTATAGTGATTGGGGCGGACATTCAGACACAGCCTAGGCGTAAGTATGTCTCTGAGTTGTCCTATGATGGACTGGCCACCTGTACAGGGTGTGTCCCGCTATTCACCCATAGACTGCTGAAGATGAGCACCATGTTCCCGACAGATGAAGTTGCATTTTTTTATTTTTTTGTTTGTTTGTTTTTTTTTTTTTTTTTTACAGATTATATACTTTGAAATGTTTCCTTTTAAATTGTTTTTACAGAATTTATATATATATATTTTTTCCATATTTCTGTTTTATCAGATTTCATTTTAAAAATTTTCACTCTTATCAAATGGACTTTTACAGATCACATTCTCTTCACTTTAAGCCTTATGCAAAGGTTGTTGCTAACATCCAGCAGACCAGAAGAGAATGTGATCTGTAAATCANCAGCAGGGACCCGGAGGGCTGAGGGGGCAACAGCACGGCGCGATGAACAAGGTAGGCCAAGCGTCCATGTGATCCATATTGGTGCTGGGAATTATTATATTTTGTAAATTAAAATCTGATCTTAAAAAAAAAAAAAGAATCCAGAAAATAAACCTTGAAAACAATGTTTTTAATAATAATAATAAAAAAAAGCCTAACTTTAATATTTTTAAATTGTGTTTTTTGGGGTTGCACGTTGGGAGTTTGTTGTAGTTTAGCGTTATTGCCTCACAGCTATAAGGTTCTGGGTTTGATTCCTGGCCCGGGGTCTTTCTGCATGGAGTCTGCATGTTCTTGCTGTGCATAACATGGTTGTGTTTGGGTTCGACCTGGCCTGTGGTCCTTTCCCACAGGTCTCTCCCCCTCTTTCATACTTCCTTTCCTGTCAGCCTACTGTTCATAGAAAAAAACGAGCCACTTTTACCGTAAAAACTCAACCCCCCCCAAAAAACAAAAAAAAAAAAAAAAAACATGACTGTTAGCTAAATTGGAGGTTCTGAATCGTCCCTATGGCTGTTTCCAAACGTCGTCCTCATCCCTAGATCCCTCAATCACTGTACAGAGCAGGGACTATATAGTGGACTTTATAGTGAACTCGCGGCAACTGACCTTTTTGCTCCCCATTGGTCATGTAATTCCTCCCCCCTACACGGTGCATACACCATCTTTTTAATTTGTCACCGCTCACACTATAGAGGTGAGTATTGGCATGTGTGCTGCAATATGATAGGTCTCACGATGCTTGGGTTCCGATACAATATAACAATACTGCAACATCACTATATTGTGATATTTTACCCGACTATCAAAGTAATGTGTATAAATAAAAAGCAAGTGCTGTATATGTTCATTGGAATCCATGTTGTTTGGGGTTTGAGTCGGTCCACGTCTTCCACAGTAACTTCCTCGACCAGAGAAATTATGTTATGGTGCACTGTAAAAGGGCTCCACAGCGCCATCTGCCAGAGTGGCGGTGGAGTTAGCCTATTTCCCCACATTGTTTTAGAGATTGTGTTTTTTAAACGATATTAGGAACTGAAATATGGACATTATATTGGGTAGCCAAAAATCCTGATTTATCCATAAATCGATTTTATTTATTTATTTATTTTTTTCTTCCCCCACACTCCTATCACACTACCCGATAGCGGGCCACTGTCACAACAAATCCCATTGTGCTTTGCGAGGAGAGCTCTAGTTGGACACTCATTTAAAACGGCGTAACCACTTTATAGTGATTGGGGCGGACACTCAGACACAGCCTAGGCGTAAGTGTGTCTCTGAGTTGTCCTATGATGGACTGGCCACCTGTACAGGGTGTGTCCCCCTATTCACCCATAGACTGCTGGAGATGAGCACCATGTTCCCGACAGATGAAGTTGCATTTTTTCATTTTTTTGTTTGGTTTTTTTTTTTTTTTTTTTTACAGATTTTATACTTTGAAATGTTTCCTTTTAAATTGTTTTTACAGAATTTATATATATATTTTTTCCATATTTCTGTTTTATCAGATTTCATTTTAAAAATTTTCACTCTTATCAAATGGACTTTTACGGATCACATTCTCTTCACTTTAAGCCTTATGCAAAGGTTGTTGCTAACATCCAGCAGACCAGAAGAGAATGTGATCTGTAAATCAAAATTTGCAAAACGTATTCACACCATATATGTCAAAGCAACATGTTTTTTAGTTGCAAATGTAACATGCTAATTGAACCTGTATCAGAAAACAAACTGTATCCAGCCAGCCCACAAATCCACCTCGTTAAAGCTCTGCTACGCTCATCCATACCTCCCAGTTAGCTCTGCTTCTGTACCTTTTCATCAGGCTTCGAAGTGATTCACTGCGAAGCTTCGCATGGACTCAGATTTGTATTTATTTATTTTATGATTTTTGTTGGATGTCTGTGTAGAGGCCAAACATTGTAAACCTGTTCATAGGGAAGGGCTGAAAACAGCAGATGAACAAGATGCTGAGTCAGATCAAGAGGATAAGAATAAAACTAACATTTATTTTAAAGAAATGCATGTTGGGGGGGATCTGCTTGGTTTCTGGTTCTGATTTAAAAAAAAAATAAAATTTGATTTTTTTTATTTATTTCCTCTTTAATGGGAGGGTTACAATCTAGAGATGGACTGATACACCATATGGACAACTTTAGTTTTGTTTTTCTGGCCAATATTTACATGTTTCTCTTTTTTTTTTTCTTTTTTGGGTGATGTGGTACAATATCTGCAGATTTTGAATGATTTATTACTTCATCCAGCAGCCATGCCTTTAGATCACCTAAGGTGCATGCATTGCCGCTCCCTGCATGATTTGTTTGATCTGTTAAGAAAGGTTTCTTTTATGTTTGAATTCAGACTTGTGCAACATTATGTTGTTTTAACGTGTAAATGAATGGTAACGAAGCAACAGCAGCTCTAAGAATTGGCCCAAAAATATCAGCAGCATGTATCTGGAATCAGTTAGACTGACTAACCCCAATCAAAAAAAGACTCTTATAGATATTGTAAAAGAGATATAGATTAGCATTATATAGATTAGCATTTCTGAGTCAACTGGTTAAAGGAAAAAAAAAACTGCAATCAAAACACCAATCAGTTTAGAGGGGATTTAAGCAAAAATATTAAATCTACACACAATTCAAATTATGTGTCTTTATAAATGCACTTTTCTGATTGATAAAAATAATTCTTAAAGGTATAGTGGCGGATGTTCTTTTACCAGATGGATCATCAAAATAAGTGTTCTTCCTAATTTTTAATCATTGTGGTGATTGTTTATATAAGGCCGTCCAACATGCTCGTCCCTATTTTATTTACAGGTGGTGAGTCTGACATAGTAGAAAAATTGCAAATCTTTTGGAAAGTAAGCTTGTATTACCGATGCAAACAGTAACTTTTAAACAGAATGTGCACGAGGAGAAATGGGCTCGTGCACACTCTTACACGTGTCTAATAGGCGTTTTCTTCAACAAGAAGTTCCCCACTAAACCAGAGGGTGGCATCAGGGCCAATTGAAAGCCTCAGCATCAGACTCAAAAAGTCCCGAGGAATTATACTAAAGAAAACAACAAAAGAAAAGAGAAAACTGTTGGTTTGTTTGCAGGATCAATTGAAAACTTCTGAACTGATTTGGAGGAAATGTTTTCCAGAAGGTGCGCCTAATGCAAAGCAACGATAAATTTACATTTCGTAATGATCCAGATCATGTGTGAGTTTTAGCTATAGGTGTAAGCCACAATTTGGGGCAAAAAATTGCTGCTTGGTGGAGGTCTGCGCTCTCCTGGTGCTTTTCGACTTTTGTTGCTTTTAGATTTGAAGCTGTACTGAAATAAAATACACCTCATAGCTTTCATTCAGTCTTTTTATGTTTGAACTAGACGGCCACTGGTAATATAATGTAAACAGGAACAGCGGAAATCCCGCCATACTGAAATGTCAAACTAATTACCAACACTGAGGAAAAAGTAGTTTATGCTTCTTTTTTTTTTTTCTTCTGTTATCGCTGCATTATTTTATAAAAGCCCAGGGTTATTTCTGGGAAGAGCAAAAACAATGAACTTTGATAAATCCCAGTATGGCGAGTGGTGTTACTATCAGCCACATTAGCCTAAACAGAGCGAGCCCCACTGGTTGGTTTCATTGTTTCACTGTTAAGTATCTGACTGAGCTACTGCTTCACAATTTTATTCATACTGCAGTAAACCGTTGATTTTGTTGACTAAAACCTCACAATAAGCTTTAGTGTTTTTTATAAGAGCAACCTAGTGAAACCAAACTTTCAAACTGTCTGCAGAGGTTTTCACCTCCATAGTGGAGCGTACCATTTTCCTACATTTCTTGTGACGTATTCCTACACTTTCCACATGTCCTCTCTGCAATTTCAGTTTGGCGCTACAGTTGTCTCGGTGTAACCGTCTTATGTGTCAGAAATCATATTCATATAGCACAAGACAGAAAAACAAAAATTTGGAGAAAAAGGTAAAAGTATTACATCTTTAAAGAAAACAAAAAGAATACAAGAAAATGTGAAAAATTATATCTGTGGAATTTATTTTAGAAAGAATAAAATTAAAAAAGTTCCCATCAAACCCTATTTTTTTTTGGGAATGGAACCTTTTTTAAAGTTTTGTTTCTGAATTGCATTTTCTTCAGATTTCCATTTACAAAATGTCTTCTTTGTTTATAACAATAATGGAACAAAATTCGCTTCATAGTTTGCCTCTTATGATGCAAAACAAATTATCACCAAAAACTGAAGAAGCACAAGTTGGTGCACGAACTGAAATATAAGTAAGTCAGTTTTCCCTTTGGTTTAAGCAGCTAAATAAGACAAATCTCCAGTAAAGTCATTTTGAAAAATCACTTCATTATCTTATTTTAAGTTCATAACATCCAATTATCTGATTTTAAGGGCAGAAATACTCATTGTACCGACAAATCATATATACAAGCTCCAGGCTTTTACCTGGGAATATTTCATGGGTGTATAACACCATGAAATTATCCTCCCCCGGATAATTTTGAAACGTAAACTCTGAAACCCTATTTCCTGCATCTTGAGGTGGAATGAACTACTGTTGTTAGTGTTGTTCAGGGATTTGGTGCAAACTGCAGGCACCAGGATAATAAAAACAAACATATTTTACTGGCAGGTTTTGATATTTTAAGTTAAATCAGGCATTAATAAACGGTTTCAGAGGAGTGATCATAGAGGAGCTGTGTCTGTCTCCCTGCCAGCTCCCAGATCAGCTTCTCTGATTGGTTAATGTGGCACGTTAAGCAGCAAAAATTCCATTTCTCCAACTCCAGCAGCTGCTGCTTTGAGCGAAGTTCCAGGGGAAAATTAGGACACGCAATTTCTTTTTTTTAGTAAACAGTTTACAATGTATGGCTGTAAGCATTACTAGCTTAAAGCATGACCGGCTCAAATTAAGAGCAGATACACCAGGGGTCTGCAACCTGCGGCTCCACATGTTGCTCTTTGGACCCTCTCCAGCGGCTCTTCATAGTGGCTAAAATGTATATAAAGAGCTTAATAATGTATTATAATAAATACCAGTATTAAAAGCTTTAGTGTTTTTTATAAGATGGAAAAGAATGAGATTAAAAAAAAAAAACAGAAATATTTTTAAGAGCAATTTTCTTTTAATTAGCTTGGAAATTATGTGTTTTAATATTATTTTGAATGCTAAAAATACATAAATTGTTGATTGTTTAAGATGGCAACTAATTTCCTATATAAGATAAAAAAAAGGTCATTTTATATTTGTATGGCTATTACCTGGTTGGACTTGGGGCAAAACGGTTCTTTGGATATGAAAGGTTGCAAAACCCTGAGATAAATAGGGCTGCAACTAACGATTATTTTAAAAATCGATGAATCGGCCGATTATTTTTTCGATTAATCGATGAATTGGACAAAAAATATTTTTTATATTAACCTCTTTATTCCAAAATAAACATTTTAGACAGAACAAACAAGCACACAAGTACAGGTTGCTCATTAACTGTACTGGTGCAATATGAAAAAAAAATGTTTGTGTTAAAACTACGCAAACTTACATGAGAAATGTAGCTGTTCATCCACAAAATATAGGGTACTTTGTTTCATAAAGCGCAAAAAGAGACAGGCATTTTTGTTTTTTAAAGCCCCTAAGGGGTTCAAACAATAGGTCCCCCCATTTCAACAAATGAGTTTTTTTAGACTAGAAGAGTTCTGCCTTTTAAGACAGGAAAGTATAGCAGTTAAAGTTGCTACTTGAGAAAATACTGAACCATAGAGATAAAAATAGCCCTGTGATTCAAATTATAAATTGTATTTGGAATAAAAATGAGAGAACTAGGGGTGCTAAAAAACACATCCTCCAAAGACAGATATTTACATGGAAATGTGGCAGATAATTAATTGACATATTACTGATCTTGCTGGATTTTATTCTGCTTTACTTCCATAAATTGCAGGATCTTCTTTACTTTATTTTTGCCAGAAGATTTAAACTTTAAAAGCCTTGCCCTCATAATTTGCAAGTTGATTTATTTATAAAGAAAATATAAACGCTGCTTTAGCTAATTCAAATGAAATTAAAAGTAAAATAAGTAGCCAACCTTATCACTGTCTGTAACCTACTAACACGGTAAGGAAAGCATCAGATGAGCTACCTGAGAAACTAACGTTACGTTTCCCCACTTTAAAACCAAACAAACATGGTTACTCATCCTGCTGATCAGCTATCTTCACTGCCATTGAAGGCTCCAACGTGTTTCCTTTTCAGGTGCTGCGTCATAACAGTGGTGCTTCCGCGCCATGTTCATTTGTTTTTACAAAAGTTGCATGTTACAACTTTTTTCTCTTTACAAAGCGCAGGCTATTTTAATTATTGTGATCAATTTGCGCCATCAATCCCGGCGCATGCGCGCTACATTTGCAGTCTGGACGCTGAGGGTAAACTCCTCACTAAAGTCCTGCGGCTCGGACTGCAGCGCTGAGAGGGAGAGGGGGAAAGGGGTTGGGATGGGGGAGGCGCCCCACGGCAGGCAAAAGCCGCCAGTGACACAGTAAAGAGTCGCCAGATTTGTCGCTAGTCGCTTTTTTGAAAAATAGTCGCTGGAGGGGTCTGAAAAGTCGCTGAGTTGGCAACACTGCAACTGCGGCGCTGACTCGCTCCGCCATATTTTTTTTCTTCCCCCGGATGACGCATTAATCGCGCGACACAACTAATCGATGATTAAATTCGTTGCCAACGCTTTTAAAAGTTGATTTTTATCGATTTTATCGATTCGTTGTTGCAGCCCTAGAGATACACTTATTTGATTTGCTGTGAAACCCTTAATAATTATACTAAATCTGACTGAGTTCCTTCTGGACTCAATCGACACCAAAATGCATCAAGAACCAGAGCGCATGTAACCTAAAGGTTGGTTTGAAAAAGATCTCACTGTAAATTCTCCCTTTTGAACCCATCTGCTGCCATTTCAGTATTCAAATCCCTACATGCATATGAACACTATTGAATATCCTCATACTTGATTATTATTCAGATCAGTTTACTTTTATAGACTAATTCACAAACATTTCATCTCAAGGAACTTTAGAGACAGTGCAGACAGAGAGGTGAAGTTTCTATTTAAGGAAACTCTGCTGATTGCATCCAGTCATGTTCGCTTGCTTAGAGTTGTTGACTTTACAGTACTCACTGCTCTTTCTCTTCTGACCTTTCCTCTTCCAGCCTGGAATGATGGGCGGCCCGGGGGGCTCATTTGGAGCTCCATACGGTGGTCAAGGAGGTCAAGGTCTAGGAGCCGCAGGGCTGAGCTCTCAGCTCCAGAACAAGTCTCCATTGGGTAACAGCCTGGCCCAGTTCGGTGTGGACAAGAAGAACCAGCCAATGCAAGGAATGAGTGCCATGGTAAGGCAATGACAGATTTAACAATGCTGAACCAAACCGCTTCATTATTTCCTGCCTCCTCTTTTGCCTTTATTATTTTAATCCTTTCAGACCACAACTTTTTTCTTTTTCCTCCCTCTGTTTCTTGGTCACCAAGCAGTCACAAACAGGTGTAGGTGGTCCAGCAGGTGCACCTGTGGGAGGAGCACAAGGTATGGTCCCCAACGCGCAGGCAGGTCTAGCAGGATACAACCCCCAAGCCTCTGCGGCATCCGCTGCAGCCGGAGCGCCTCCTACAGCCGACCCTGAGAAGCGCAAGCTGATCCAGCAGCAGCTGGTGCTCCTACTTCATGCACATAAGTGCCAGCGGCGAGAGCAGGCCAATGGGGAGGTTCGACAATGCAACCTGCCCCACTGTCGCACCATGAAGAATGTCCTGAACCACATGACCCACTGCCAGGCTGGCAAGTCCTGCCAAGGTGAGGCGTAGGAGCTGATGCTTTATACACTACTGGCAGCTATGCTATAGGTGACATGTTGTAATGGTTATTGCAACACCCAGTGGTTGTTTACAAAACATAAAGGGAGACAAAGGTCTGATGTTTTTTCTTTTAAGGGGTCATAAACGGACTGGACCTCAGCAGAGAGCCATGATCAAAAATACAAAAAAATAGAAAACTATAAGAAAAAGAAGTTTAAAAAACAATAAAAAAATACCCAAACAAAACAACAGCCCATTTCACCATCAATTAAATGCCAAAATAAAAATAAAATAAAATAAATCAATGCGCCACTCCTAAAAATTTTTTCGTTATTTAGTAATTTTAGAAGAAAGAAGAACACTTTTTTTCCAATGTGAGACTTGGGTGTGGGGCGGCTTCCCTCCACCTCAACAATCAAGCTTTGTGCCAACGATGTAGAAAATGCAATGAGTTCTTGACTTCCTGCCAGAAGTTCCAGGCCATCAGCATTGACCCCTAATTAAAAAAAGAAATAAAGCAGATTAGGTGTTATTTTTACTAGAAATGTGCAAAAAAACTCCTCAAAAGCTCCTCCCAAAAATTGTTGTATTTAACAAAACTGAAAGATGTGAATCAAAATAGCCGAAACCCATCAGCATCTTTCACAGGATTGATCTAATTCAAAATTTGTCTTTCCCAGTTTTGATTTACCTTGATTCGCAAATTTATACCATCCTTTATGTCCCCCCCCACCCGCTGCAGTGGCTCACTGCGCCTCCTCCAGGCAGATTATCTCCCACTGGAAGAACTGTACGCGGCACGACTGTCCCGTTTGCCTGCCGCTGAAGAATGCCGGGGACAAGAGGAACCCGCAGTGTGAGTGTCTGTATCTGACCAAAGCAACATATTCAATATATTTGGTTATTTTAACTGTATTGATATCATTTTTAACAGTTATGCAGGTTTACAGGCTAAGGTTGATCAGATTTGAGTAATGGATTAGAACCAACAACCTCTGTATTTTTGCCTCTCTTATGAAATCTGCAGTATTTATTTAGTTTAGTGATTGCTTAGTTTTTTTATCAAAGAAAAGAAATGTGCAGTAATTCTTTTTTCTGTATAAATAAATCAGATGTATTTATTATAAAAAAGAAATATAAATTATTTATTAACATATTTTGTATAAAAAGAAATCTGGAGTATTTTTTTTTAGGGTTAAGCATAAGATGTCTATATATTATTTAGAAATCACAGATTTTTTTTGTTTTTCTTTGAAAGCTGTTCATCAGAAGGGATCCATTATCTGATCTGTTCTTCTTCTCCTTCACACAGCCCTGCTCAGCGTAGCCAGTTCAGGACTGGGAAGCTCGCTTTGTCCCGTTCCTGGTGGCCAGCCCAGTACGCCGAACATCACCCCACCCAGTCAGATCGACCCCAGCTCAATAGAAAGAGCCTACGCCGCCCTGGGGCTCACCTACCAGGGAAACCAGATCCAGGGTCAGACTGGTCAGCCCAACATGCCCAACCAGGGCCAGGCTGGCATGAGGTCTCTCAATACAATGGGTACGACGGATTAGAGCTTATGTGCTGCTCATCTTGTTTCAGAATAAAAGAATTGTGTAAAAATAAATCAAACATATTCTTATCTAAACCTTGTTATAGCTTAAATAAACTCAACAAAATCACCCCCAAATTCTTCTGAAGCAGACAGTGATCGAAGATTGCTCAGGACAATCATGTATTCCACTTTCTTCTTCTACAGGTGTCAATCAGATCGGAGTAAATGGCAGTGTCGGTGCCTCCCCTCAGAGTCAACAAGGCAGTTTACTGCAGGACGCCATGATGCATAGTAACGTGAATAACCTAAGGTAAGAAATACCGAACAATATTCCTCACAGAATCATTAGAAACTGCAAAAGCAGCTGTTTGGCAAGCACTTTAGCTCAAGCTTAAACTGTCCTTTTAGCTTGATGAATGATGCTGTAGGAATCGGATCGATGCCTACGGCGGCCCCTCCCTCTGCCACGGGTATAAAGAAAGGTTGGCATGAAGACATCACACAGGATCTCCGAAACCACCTGGTACACAAGCTGTAAGTACAAGAAAAAAATAACTTCTTCTCATTCACGGCTGCAATGCAATCCAGAACGGTTCACGCGCTTTAAGCTTTTCTACATGTTGTAGATCTGAGTTTCTCTCATTAGGATTTTATTTCATGAGCAAACAGAAAGAAAGTGGATTGCAAACAGGGATCAGTTCATATTTGAACCTAATTTTCAGTAGTTCTGTGTGGTGAATATTACATTTTTGATCAAAGTTGTGCAGTTTTTGCAAAATCTTGTGCTAAAGCATAAGCTTCATCAGGTTAGAGGTGTTTCTTCGCTGGTCGTGCACTATAGTCGGCACCTGAATAGGGCGGAGCCTTGCTTTTTATTAGCCATGCTTGTTCTGTCGACTCTAGCAGCGGCTTCTGACTTGTTTTTTTTTTTTTTTTTGGGACTAAATCATTCATTCCCATCAAAGCCGATATTTTATAGAAGCAACTTTTCACTTGAATATCCACTGTGACTTTCTGAGTATGTTTATTACAGCCTTTCACATCAGGAGACTGTAAATTTAAATATTTTTGGCAAATCAGAATAAACAGATAGTGTCTGATCTAAAGGTTTTTAAGTGAGTTTTATTTTGGCTGAAGATTAAGGTGGAAGTTGAAAAGCCTTTTGCAGCTACAATTTAAAATAAAATTTGAGCAGCTTCTACGGAGGTGTTAAAGGGGATAAATTCAAATATATAAATGTATCATGAAATAAATAAATGTCAATATAACATTCTATAAATTGACCAAGAACAATACAACGTAAAATTATATAAATAAGGGCTGCAAACATTAATCGGATTAATCGATTATTGAAATGATCGTCAACTAATTTAGTAATCGATGGAGTATAGAGACTCTAAAACATGCCTTTACCTGACAGTGACCCACTTAGAGCCGCAATTATACCAAGATTGCTTTCATCTGCCAATCTGCTCTATCCAGAACTCCTCAAATGAAAAAGTTTTAGTTTCACTTGTTTTATTTTTGCTTTAAGTCTTCTTTTAGGAAACTTATCTAGTCGATTATTAATCAGTTAATTGATTAATAAAACAATCGACAGATTAATCGATTTGCAAAATAATCGTTATTTTCAGCCCTTTTATGAGTAAGTGCACCATAAAATGTCCCATTAATGAATTATTTTATTTGTTTTATCATAAAATAAATCAAGGTTTTATTAAATGAACCATGAAATAAATTAATGTAAAATAAAAATAAAAATGTTATTAAATATTCCATTAAACAATTAAATGTAGCTTGTAATTATAAAATGTAAAACTAAAGTAGTTTAGTGTCTAAAAAGTAAATTAAAGAGTTTAGAAAAAAAAATCCAGAGGGAGCTGTACTGCCTTTCTTCTGAGAATCAGCCAATCAGACATCAGGATTTCTATAAGCCCCGCCCACTCAGTTTGATAAGTTGACGGTTTTATGATTTCATGAGTCTGCCATTAAATCAAATAAAATACGCAATGAAATAAGGAAATTTATATTTAAATGACTCAATTTAACAAAAATTAACTTTAACTTTTTATTTTCATAATTTAAAATTGATATTTTATTATTTAGTGGCACATTTGATTTCATGACTTATTCCAATGAAACATTTATTTATTTCATTTTTGATTTAATTATTTTATGGTACTTTTTGTTTATCACTTGGTTCTTTTAATAAAACATTTAATTATTTAATGATATAGTAAATAAATGTATGTTGCATTTGATTATTTAATGGGAAATAAAAGCCTCGTTTTTACTTTACTTATTAACCTCGAGCCTTTTCCTGTTGCTTGTTCTCTCACAGTGTCCAGGCCATCTTTCCTACGCCGGATCCGGCTGCGCTAAAGGACCGGCGAATGGAGAACCTGGTGGCCTACGCCCGAAAAGTTGAGGGAGACATGTATGAGTCAGCCAACAGTAGAGTAAGCCTTCTCTCTTCTTATTTTGTTAAACTCACTAAGAACTTGATAAAAATGAGAATTTCTAAATGAAAGTTGTATCATCACAAGGCAGACTGTCCTCTGATGATATAACATTTAAGTAACTTCTTCAAGCTTGCTGATTGGTTGTTCTGCTGTCCTGTTTTTACCAGGGTGAGTACTATCACCTGTTGGCAGAAAAGATCTATAAGATTCAGAAGGAGCTAGAGGAGAAAAGGAGGACACGGCTGCAGAAACAGAGTCAGACGATTGGGCCTAACATGGGCCAGACCCCCCTTGGTTTGTCTCAAAGTTAGTTTCTAACAGGAATGCGTTTGACTCATTCATTGATCACTTTATCTGATATGATTTTTCTTTTTTCACCTCACCTCTTCATTTTTTTTAAACCATTTGTACGATGTTTTTTTTTTTTTTTTTTCCAGTGTAAAAACTCAAATCAAATGTTCAAAATCTTGCCATGTAGTTTTTAGTCACTTCTTTGGTAAAAGTTGTTTCAAAACTTTTGTAACCAGTACTGCAGGACTTGGACTCTGCAGTTACTCCTCAGTGCACTGATGGCTGTTATGATCCGTTTGCAGACGGCCCCCTCCCCGACCCATCAATGGTGCGGCCGTCTGGACCCGGTCAGATGCTCAACAGGATGCAAGGCCCAGGTAAAACATATCCTGTCAACTTCTTTCCTTCAGCGTTTTATCAACTAAATTTGTATTATTTTCATAACCAAAGAAAACCTTTTAGTAATGGCAATAAAAACTGGAAATTTAAATCTGATTAAAATGGAATCCAGAAATGAAAACATTTTAATAAAAAAAAAGGTTTTGAGAGAAACTTTTTTTTTGTATACTATTTAAAGTTTTACAAATTGCATTTTTTTTTTTTTTTTGCAAATATTATTTACAAACCATATTCAATGCATGTATTCATATCGACTACTCCATAGTTTAAAGCTCCTAGATGGGCTGATAAGATTAATACAAGCTTTTAAATAACAAAAATTTAAACTCCTCGTGCAGAATTTGCACTAAAATCTCAGTAGATTCCAGAGAAAAGTCTTCTGTGTTTCATCCTAAACATTTTTTTTTCTCAGGTATGAACCAGTTCAATCAGATGGGGATGCCGTCTATGGGTCAGAGATCCACACCGCCTCTTCCTATGGGAGCCTCTGGGAACCAGGTTGGTTCTTTGATCTGTCTTGTTTAAACTTCATCCTCCTGTTCTGTAAAACACTGCTGATTAATGATTCTCATTTAGAGAGGACTGTTGGTTTAAGAGTGAAGCTGTTCCACAGAAATGAACAAAACCATTTTATGTTTGTGAACGTTTTGGTCTAGCTTGGAATGGTTGGGCCCAGAGTGGGACAGCCCAACGTCAACCAACTGCAGAACCAGTATCTGTCCCATGGACAGTTTCCTGGGTCAGGACCTGGAGTTGGAGGGCCTCAGCCTGGAATGGCCCAGCCAGGAGCCCAGGGTGGCATGGCACAGGTAAGAAGAGCCTTAATAGAATTTATGATTTTACTGATTGGATCAGGTACTTTTAAAAGTTGTGAAAACCAAAATATGAATGTCCTTAGAAATGTGTGTGGTTACAGCGTACATGGAGGAAACTTAAACACACAAACACGTTTGTTCTGCTATATGTAGTGACTCCCATTGACTTCCATTGATTTTCAGTCATTTTGAACCATTTCTATGCCCTAACACTAAAACTAACCCTTGAGGGCTGTGTATTCTCCCGCAGCAGTGTGTCGCAGTGAGCTTGCTGCAAGTATGATGCAGATATTTTTGATTTATGCACAATTTTGAAGCGTGCTCTGTGCTATATTATTCCACGCCACAATGGTAGAGCGCCAATCAGGAACTAGCTGTGGGTCTAGATACCGCCAAGGCGGAGAGGAAGTTGGGCTTTTTGTGCCACAACGGAGGGACATGAGGGTGAAAAAATGCGGGGATCCAGGTGGAAAAAGGATTCCAGCGTTCTTCTAGCTGGTCCATCTTCACGCGTTGTTTTCCACAATGGCGGTCATACAAACAAAACAAGCCAGTAAGGTACCAAACAGGAAATACGCGTGCTGTAGAGCGGATATAGATTGACCAATCAGAGGCCTCCTGTCTGCATAACTGTCTGTGGTCACCTTTAATTTTGGAAAGGTGCTGCAGTGTCTGCGGAGGCGGGATATCTGCGTTCACTGCGACAAACACGCAGACGACCTGGTTTCTGAGCATAAACCAACCTGAAACCTAACCATTACCAATGCAGGCCTCACCCTAACCCAATTGACACCTTGGCCCTAAACCTAACCATTATAACCATTAGCGAAATAGCTTGTTAGGACCAGCAACATGTTCTCACTTTACAATAACCGGTCCTCATTGTGATGGTAAAATTGGAAAAATTGTCCTCACTCTGATGGCTAGACAGGTACACACACACACACACACACACACATCACCATACTCAACATGAAACATTTAGGAAAATATCTTTAGTTTGAAAGCTTGATTTCCCTGGTGGTTTTAAAGCTGGATTGATGGTCTTAGAGACGCATACAGTGTTTTTAATTCTGTAACTTTCTACAAAGTTTTCTTTATGTTTAAAATAGTCTTACCAAAGGCTTTTTATCTGAAATGTTTTACATATAAACAGTTTTTATTTTTCTTACTTTGTTTTTTTTTTTTTATTTATGTTTTAAGATTTCCATTAAAAAATTTAGTTTATCTTAACTGGCAATTTTTTCTGTTAAATTGAAGGTTTAATTATGAAGAAGAATAATTAATCTGGATTAGTAATATAATTCAGAGGATAGTTTCTGTTTTCGAGGTTTTTAATTGGGCTCAGATATTTTTCTTTATATAATTATTTCCTGGTTGTAAAGTGGTTCCAAACTGCTACCCTCTTAAAATGTTTCCAAAATCATCCTTCAGAAAGTTACCCATTTTATTTATTTAATTCTCTGCGTTTTGATTTGATATTTTCTTTGCTATTAAGTATTTAAACAATAAATATTTCTTGTTATTAAAATCTTGTGATTTCTTTGTTTTTTGTCTCTTTTTAAACATTCTTCCTTCTTACACAGATGGGAACTCCTCCGTCCCTCTCGGTGGGCAGTCCTCTCGGCCAGCCTGGTTCGGTCAGTGGTCCCAACGGGGTCCCTTCTGTGGGGCCAATGGGTCCACAGAGTGTCGGAGGTCTAAACTCATCCGTTGGCACCCCCACTTCATCCGTGACTTCTTCCATCGCAAACCAACAAGCGAACTCCATCCCCCATCTGGGACCCATGCGCGGCAGCTCTCCCTCCCCAGCACACAGTCGATCCCCCACTCCCCACCAAACGCCTCCCAGACTAGCAGGGTCCCAGACGCCACAGCCGCATACCCCTAATGCCCCACAGTTGGCCCCGCCTTTATCGCTTCAGCAGAATCAGCTCAGCCAGGGGCCCGGATCCAACAAACCTCTGCAGCAGCAACACATGGGGTCCTCGGGCTCCACCACTCCGTCTCATCCTGGACTGACCTCCAGCTCGACGCCGCATGCTGGACAGCTCCCCCGCACTCCGGTTAGTCCAGTTCACCCGTTTAAAGCCCTTTAAGTTTCCTGCTTAAGATGTTTACCTTTTCATATTTCGTCTAGCTCCTCGTCTGTTTTCAGTAAGCTTCATGTTATTTATTCAGCACCAACTCACAACAAATCTGATGTTTATATATCCATGTAAAAAAATGGATTCAGAGCGATTCTTTCCAAGTAGATCATAATTATAAAACATTGCGGTCACACTCAGATTATTATTCGGGTTTTGCTTTAACTCTGAACGGAGTGTTTTTTGTTAACATTTCCCTTGCAGTTGTCCCAGAAGGGCTCCTATCCAGCAGACAGTCAGGCGATGACCCCCGCCTCCGTTAGCAGCCTGGACGCTTCCTCCCAGCAGCCACAGTCGAACGCCTCCGCCACCAACCTCGAACCCAAGATGGGGGTCAAGCATCAGGAAGAGGAGGAGGAGAGCGACGCAGGCAGCTGCTCCAAAGGAGGGAAGCTCAGCAACCACAAGACGGAGGAACAACCTTTCAAATCAGAGGTGAAGAAAGAAGAGGGTTCTGGAGACGGAGGTAAAGCAGTCCCCATGGAAACGTCAACGGCAGGCGTGAAGATTGAAGACAAGAAACCGGAGGTGAAGAAGGAGGTGAAAGAGGAGGAGACTTCAGAGGCAACGGTTCCACAGGCGCCTGTGAAAAAGAAGAGTAAAGAACTATCCTTCATTTTAACTTTCTTTTTTTATTGTATTGTTTGAATGAGTGGAAATCCACTCCTCATCTGACCGTCTGCGTCTCCATCCTGTCATAGCCTTCAAGCCAGAGGAGCTCCGTCAGGCCCTCATGCCGACACTGGAATCTCTTTACAGACAAGACCCTGAATCTCTCCCGTTCAGGATGCCCGTCGACCCACAGCTGCTCGGCATACCGGTACGTTAACTGAAGGAAGCTGACCTTTGCTTGTTCTCTGCGTGGTCCAGCAGACTCTTCCCTTTCACCATGTTTCTAATGACTTTTCCTCCCAATCATTTGAACAGGACTACTTTGACATAGTGAAGAACCCAATGGACCTGTCCACTATCAAGAGAAAGTTAGATACAGGTGAGTGATTTATCTTATTGATCAATAAACGATTAATTAATGAGCAGACTTTTTCTTAAAAATCTGAGTGTTTCTCTTGTATAAAGATGATCTTTCCTGTCACAACATGAATATTTAGCCAGCATATGCCTGATGTCCCAGAATCTCCTAAAACGCTGGCATACACTGAACTTCCTATGTGTTTTTTCAATTTTAGGCGTATGCATAGAGTATACG
>NW_015150851.1:106090-115606 GCF_000732505.1 Cyprinodon variegatus
TATATACCGGTGTATATATATATTTTTTTACAATCTTGGTATAATTTCTGCTCTAAGTGACAGCTAAAGGCATATTTTACTGTCTCTATCTAAATTTGTTGATTATTTCAATAATTTGATTATCTGATTAATTGTTTCAGTTCTAATGTAGATAATGTTGGGTTGGCAGCTTGTTTATTTATTTTATCGTGCATCTCTGTAGTAAACATTTCGCTGCATTGTTGTGGTCCAATCAGGTGGTTTTATGGCGTCCAGTATGGCGGCGTAAATGGACAGTGGTCAAGTGATAGAACCTCCTCTATTAGCAGCATAAAAGGCTGAAATAATATTTTAAAGGGTTAATTTTGCATGATAAACACCCTTTAAATAAAACACTGTATTTCCTTTTTGGCATTATTTTTATTGAAGAAAAATAATTTAAAGAAACATTTTGAAAATATTCAAGAAGTTTTTATTTTTTTTTTATTTATTTTTTTTTATACTTCATCTGATCAGCTAATCATTGAATTTTTTTCAATCAAACTTTTTTTTCCCCCCTGGATGTTGTTGCAGGTCAGTACCAGGATCCCTGGCAGTATGTTGATGACATCTGGCTGATGTTCAACAACGCCTGGCTCTACAATCGCAAAACTTCACGGGTCTACAAGTACTGCTCCAAGCTGGCCGAGGTGTTCGAGCAGGAGATTGACCCGGTCATGCAGGGACTCGGCTACTGCTGCGGGCGAAAGGTGAGGCGACGGGGGGAAAACCTGCAGTAGAACTTATGCTACGTTCAGACCGCACGCTGCAGAAGCAGCAGAAGCGGCCGGTTTACATGCAAAGTCAATGGTTGACGCATATGCATAACATATTGAAACTACTTTCTACCCACTGATCACAGCAAATATAGCTGCCATTGCTACAGGCAAAGAAAGGATAGCGTAGCTCCGCCCAACGAGCATCAGAACCACTTTCCCACCGCGCAGCCAGAGCACACATCAGAACTAAACTTGTACAAGCATCAAAAATGATGCAGCATGGGCGTTTTTTGCTGCTCCTGCTGCTTGCGGTCTGAACGTACATTTAAAGCTTGTTTTTTCTGCCTAGTTATTCCCTGTGAGGTGAGACGCAAAAATGACATCAGCATAGCCAGTGATGTTTCTTCATAAATACTTTTACCAGATCATGCGTCAGCTTTTATTACTCTATTTCGGCTTTTAAAGAGAAATACCTCAACTTTACTGATTCTATGAGGAAAGTTTGGATCAGTGGTTTAGATTAAACACTGAAGAAACCAATCTCATGTTGATTTTCCATAAACCTCATTTAGGGTTGAGGTTAATCCCTTTTCTTTTTTCAAGAAATTGATTTATCGAAAAAGAAAAAGTTTTAGTAAATAAACATACATCTATTAAAACTTCTTTTGAACTTAAGAAAAAAACTTGAAATGCAGATTTTAAAATAATTGAAAAAGGGCAAAAAAGTAAAAAAAGATACCTACCCCGCCACTACGCCTAGCTTTAGCTTAGCCAATGGAGTCATTTTGTGACTAACAAGGAACAGATGAATAATTATGTAACTTTAAGTGCTTAGCAGCAGTTTTTATTTTAACCAGGCCTAGCTAAACCTGCACCACTTTAGTAGGTCTGGATAAACTATATTTATGCACAAAGATTTTTCATCTTAAAAGTAAAATGTTTTATACTTTTTATACAGACTTTGCTTTAAAGCTGCTGTTTTGTTTTTGTTCATGTTGTGTGTTTTATCGGTTGCATGCTCTACTTAACAATTTGACAACTAAAGTGGTGAATTATTATTTCAGTAATCGATTTAATCTGATAATTTCAGCTCTATTCTCAGGACTTCCTTTGTAATTCCTTTTAAAGGGTGACTGTAGTGAAAGTCATGTAAACCAATGATCGTTTTCTCTTACCTTTGTGTTTTTCTCCAGGTGATTTTCTTTAAATTGAAAGTTGCTCATCAGAATAACGTGTGGTTTGTCTTTCTGTCTGGTCTCCATCAGCTGGAGTTTTCTCCACAGACGCTGTGCTGCTATGGGAAGCAGCTGTGCACGATTCCCAGAGATGCTGTTTACTTCAGCTACCAAAACAGGTACATAGGAAGAGAAAGTTACTGAATAAGTACATCTTTAATTTGCAATAGGAGTAGATTGTAGGGCTGGGCGATATGGCTAAAAAATAAAATCTTGATTTTATTTTATTTATTTTTTTTTTAGTCATCTTTGACAATTACGATTTTAATTGATTTTAATTAAAGTATTAAAAAAGACATGCATTTATTTTAAAATAGGTTTACTTTATTCAAAAATACATTGTGCAAAGTAACAAATATTAGCCAACAATAAACCTGTTGAAAAAAAGTGTAACCTTAAATATTCATAACATAAATCTTGTGCAGGGAACACAAAAATGTTCACCCAACAATAATTGTACAGATTTTTTATCAGTAAGAAATGTACATTGATCTATTTAGTACAAGTGCAAAAAAAAAAAAAAATTTATTTAATGAACAGTCAATAATGTATCTTCTGTGAGGTAGGTGGTTAATAAACTGCAGCTGTTGAGAACCCAGTTTACGTTAAACTCGTACAGATTGACTAAACCAAAGATCTGTTGTATCTGCAAATTACAAAGTAGAGTCCAACTTTTCACAGAGCAGTGGTTGTGTTTCACTCCACAGTTTTGTTAGCGTAACCTCCGCAAAGTATTTATGACTTGGTGGGTCATATTTTGGATCACACACTTTTAGCACCTGTAGGAAGCCAGGCTTCTCTACGGTGTAAATGGGCAACATGTCCATCCCTATATGAACAGCTACAGCGTCGATCATCTGCTTCCACCGCACACTACACTTGTAGGTCGGCACTGCTTTAGAAAATGAGGCGGTCAGGGTTTGTAGTCTTTACTTGTCGTGATCGTGTTTGTCTTTACGCATGCTACCGACGCTGCACTCCCAAAGCTGCGAGCGCTGCTCCCATTCTCTGGGTTTCTTTGTCGGAGATGCTTAAACAAGTTAGTTGTGCTGCTAGTTTTGGTTTTGATCGCATTTTTCGACAAACCTTGTACACTAGTGTAGTGAGTAAACAGTGCAGCATGCTAACAGACAGGAGGAGGAAAGAGGCGGTGGAAGCAAACGCGCAAGTAAAAAATACAGAAGAAGAGACTTCCTCGATTTTACGATTTAGCAACATTTCAAATTTACTTTTAAATACATGAATTAATAAAATTAATTCAGTTTATCGCCCAGTCCTAGTAAATTGTAAAAAATGTATTATAGACAATTAGTAATCAATGATATGTTTACATGAGTACTACATGTATGTTTTAAACTAATTTAATGTTTCCCCAAACTTCACCTCATGCCCCTCCCTCCATTTTGTTAACCTACATGTGATTCCTTAATGTGCTGGCATTTTAACAGTCAGTCCTCCATTCTCTTTGCTTATGCTTTCCTGGAACCTCAGTGGATAAATGTTAATTAGCAACCTTTCAAATCTTTTCAGGCATTTCCATCTTATGGTGTCAAACCACAAAAGGACAGAAACTATGAATGTTTCGCCCACTAGATGCAGTCACACACTATCCTACAGGTTTTCAATGTTTCTTAGCTTCAGCACAGCCGTTTCTGGTGACTGCAGTTCAGCAAAAGCCCTTTGATCAGCTATGAATGGAAACCAGCTGTGCTGAAGCGGGGAAACCTCTTAATTCTGCAGGACAGCGGCCCTCAAGGGCCGACTTTGGACATGCCTGTTTTAGAGGAATTCACAGAGTGGATTTTTTCATTATTGTTACAAGTTTTCTAAATAAGAATTAGAAACAAGAATCGCCTTTTTAAACAAAAAATGCAATCCAGAAACAAAACTTTTAAATTTCTTAATCTAAAGGTTTTGAGTAACTTTGCTATTTTCTTAGATTGTATTTTCTTTAATTGTATTAAAAAAACCTTTTTAAAATTGTTTTTTATATTTAACACTTTTCAAATATAATTTTAATATTATATTTTTACAGACGTTACATTTTCCAATCTATTTTTTTTATCTTTTTTGCAGATTTGGTATATTTTTTTCTTTTTGTTTTTTTTTTTATTTCATTGAGGACATGAAATTTGAAAATATCAAATCTGTAAAAAAAAAGATTTTTATAAAAACAATTTGAGAAAAGAAATGCTGATTTCTAAACTTTTTATTTTTATTTAAATGTTTATTTTCAAACTTTAGTTAACTAAATGTGTTTGTTAATACTTTGATTTACCTAAATTGTTCTTTTCTTGCTACAATAGTGGAACCAAAATCACTCCATACACTTTCACTGTCGGATAAACTAAACTAAAAAACCCTGAAACTTACCCAGATTGACCTGATATTAATGCATCTTTAAAAGATTTACAACTGAGAGTTATTTTCCTAAAGTAAAATAGTAAAAGTCCTGTTAGTGCTAACATTAATAAACGGGCTAGTGTTTACTAAACTGAACCAGCAATGCTACAAAATGGACTGTTTTTCCGCTGCTATTTAAAGCTTTTATCATGTAAGATGAACGGTTCCTGCTATAATCGTTCAATAATTGTTTATACTGTGATTAGAGGGAGTTTCTCATAGTGTGACAATTTTTCCCCCGAATTTTTTAAATATTTAGAGTTGGCGTTTTCTAAAGTTTTCAACAACATATGTTAGTGTTTAAAACAGCAGGCTTTGCTAACGTAAACAAAACTGTCTGAATACGAATGTATAAACCTGTGTTGCTTTGATATTTTAGAACTACAGCTAATACGTACAATTCTGTTTTCTAACTGAGTGGTATTGTGATGTTTTTTTTAACTGTATTTCCTTTAGCCTTCATGTTACCCGCTGAAAGTTCTGCTCTCACCTCAGAAATGGTTTTAGCTTAAATAGCTCATTAAATCTCTTTGCTTCTTCTGACTTGATTCTTCCAATCCAGTTAAATTTAAACTAGATCTTTTTTAGTCTTCCTCCTCCTGTCCTCTTATCTTCCTCGCTGGTGCGTTCACTGAACCCAAAAAATATGGAATCTTGAAGACTTTTTTTTTTTTTATCTGTTCCTACTTATCTGAAGAAAACTTAGCAATGTGGAAGGACCGACTTTAAAATGAGCTGCTTGACTTGAGTAGCTGAGCAGTTTTTCTGTTCCTCATCCCCCAAACCCCCCACCCACCCCTGTTTCTGCTCACTCGGCTCCTGCTTTGTTAGCTGATCTGCTGCTTTTTGTTGCTCATCCTCTCATGTCCAAATGGCTAAACTATAATTTTCCTGGCCTCTCTGCTGTGTTTTGTCTCCCATGTTTGTCTCGTCCCGTGTCCACCGGTTTTTCTCCCCATCACTGTGATATTTACTGTCTCTGCATCCCGTTTAAATCATGCCTGGCTTGATTACGTCCCCCCGCTTGCTCGGCTTTCGCCTCCCTGCCCTGCCCATTTCCCCCGCACCGTTTGGTGACTGCCCTCCCATGCGCTGTCTGTGGTTGACTGTGCTGGGGGGAACGGTGTAGTTCACCAAAATTTGGGCTTCTTGCTGACAGGTACCACTACTGCGAGAAGTGTTTCAACGAGATCCAGGGAGAGACGGTTTCCCTGGGCGATGACCCCACCCAGCCACAAACGTGAGCATTTCCACTTTTCTGTTTCGTTTCCTGACAAAACTGCACATCCAAACATGAACGTCTAACTGGAGTTAAGATCAGATTTCCACCTTTATTATGCTACACGTTCTCTTACCTCATCTGCTTCCATTTCAGCTCCATAAACAAGGATCAGTTTGAGAAAAAGAAAAATGACACACTGGACCCAGAGCTGTAAGTCTAGAGTCTAAATCTGTGACTCAATGTTGCTTCAGAGGCTAGAAAATAAAAATGTTTGCATCTTTCTCCCTATCCAGGCTGGTTGAATGTATGGACTGCGGACGCAGGATGCATCAGATCTGTGTTTTGCACAATGAAACAATATGGCCGTCCGGGTAAATAAATGTGTTTTTCCTAAAAGCAACGCTGCCTAACATTTGACCCAAACTTGATCTTAATTTGGTTTATACTGAAGGATTTTTCAGGTTCCCTGATGCTTATCGATGCTAAAAAAGATATAATGCTCTGGGGCACTAAACCTGGAGACTTCAGGTCTAGCACCCCCTAGTGGTGGAATGTTATACAGTGTTGCTTTAAATTTTAAGAGTTAAAAATAAAGAATTAGTGTACAAATATCTTATTGGGTTAACCTGACTTGATACATTTTTTTTGGACCATTTATCATAGTTTTGTTTGTGACGGCTGCTTAAAGAAGACGAATAAGACGAGGAAAGAGAACAAGTATTCTGCTAAAAGTAAGTAAACTTTCCATACAAGATAAACCGACTGACACTTTGTTGATCTACTAACTAACCCAAACATTACAGCCTGTGACCCAAAAATACCACAGCAACAGCCTGGAGACCCTGTAAAAATATGATTGATTACTTCAAGTTTTTTCTCAATCCAGTTTTATTTGTATTTTCAACTAACAACAAAGCAAAAACACAACATCAAAAGAAAACAAAAGGATTACAGTAGAACATTTACATTTTAATATTAATAAAAGCAATAACAATCCAGCAAAGAATATGCAGAAGGATATAACAACAGAAACTGAAAAATAAAAGAAACCCCAAAGCAGTCCTTCACATATGTAGAAATCACCTATCGTGATTTCTACATCCTCATTAATTCCATAGCGCTGCGGTTCAAACTGAAAAGGTTTTAAATGACTTGGAACTGTTTTTCTGGACGGAACTAGTGCTACAGGACCTATCTTACAACATTTATCCAGAATGCTTTACAGAGTAAATAACATGGCAACTTCTGTGTGCCAATAGTTTATTTAATTAAATTAAATAGATTTATTTCAGTTTACTTATATAGTGCCAATTCACAACACATCTTCTGAAGGTACTTTACAGAGACAATTCAGCCAGATCATACAGTCAAATTGTTTCAAAGTTTTCTATCTAAGGAAAACCACCTGGTTTTATCAACTCTAAAGCATTCCTTCACACCAGGCATGCTTGTAGCGACAGTGGAGAAGAAAACTCCCTTTGAACAGGAAGAAAGAGCAGAATCAGAACTAAGCTCAGTGTGAGCGGCCTTCTGCTGAGGCCCACTGGGGTTCAAGGAGACAGAAGCAGACATAGAAAAAGAAGCATAGATACAAAAGGCAACTGTCAACCAGCTCCACAGGCGGCCCCGTCCAGGAAACACACAGCCAGGCAGACGAGCTCCCATGTCAGAGGATGAAGAGAGCACATCCAGTTAGTCACAATCAGAGAAACGGGACTACACTGAAAAACAGGCCAAGTTCCAGCATCTATAAACAAAGGTGTTTGTGATGGAAGCAGCACAGCTGATATTTCTCTCCAGGATGGAGTCACAGCCAAACAGGAACAGACCAGATGAAGCTAACAGATTCTGCAGAATGGGAGAATAGAGATAGAATGATGAAAAGTGGTCCCCATGTCCTCCCGCAGTCTAAGCCTATAGCAGCAAAAATGCAGAAAATAGCTCAGGATAAAACCTAAGAATTTTAGTTGAGTTATAAGAAAGTTGGAGCCCAGGAGAAACGTCCAGACTGAAATTCTCTCCCGCAATAACTTTTACAGTTTTTTGGGGGGTTGTAGTTGAGAAATATTTATTTTTGATGTAAAAACAACAGATAATTGTTAAGATTAATGTTGGGTCCCTTTAAACCTTTGGAAGATGTTTAATAGTAACAGTGTATGTACAGACAAGAAATTCTTAAAAATCAATTTATAATAACCAAGGATCAAGACGAGTAAAAAAAAATAAAATAAAAATTCCGCCATCCTTACAGTCGTCATTAACTACCACTGCTTGATTAATTTGTTGTTGAAAGGTAATACAATACTAGTATCAGTAGGTTGGATAAGTTGAAACAGTTGAAAATGTTTTTAATACCAGAAATCCAATTTGAGATCATATTAAAAAAAACCTTGTAGATTGAATTGAATCTTGAAATCTGAACTGACCTTCAGCCTTAGTACGAATTCCTGTTCATTTCCTGACACTTTTTTCCCCCCTGCAGGATTACCCCAGACTAAGTTGGGCAGTTTTCTGGAAGGGAGGGTGAACGACTTCTTGAAGCGCCAGGCCCATCCTGAGTCTGGAGAGGTCTTCATTCGTGTCGTTCATGTATCTGACAAAGTGGTGGAGGTCAAGCCAGGAATGAAATCCAGGTAAAAAAATAAAAGCCCTTTTAAAGCATTTGCTATAAAAAAAAAAAAAAAAAAAGCTTAACAGAGAAACTTTCCTTTGTCAGAAATCCCCATTATGGAGTCAAACTTCAGTCTTACGGACAGATAAAGCTTTTATTATCATTGTTTCCATTTTCGGTGTCCAAACAAAAGCACTGTTACTGCTGATAGCAGCAGTCACCATCTAACTTCTCTGTCTGCAGATTTGTGGACAGCGGCGAGATGTCAGAGTCCTTCCCATACAGGACAAAAGCCCTTTTTGCGTTTGAGGACATCGACGGTGTGGACGTCTGCTTCTTCGGGATGCATGTTCAGGAGTACGGATCCGACTGCCCTCAGCCCAACCAGAGGTACGGAGATCAAACCTCGGTGCATATTTTTCACCGCTTGTGTTTCAAACCTGGTCTTATGAAATCCATCTTTCCCATCCGTGAAGGCGAGTCTACATCTCCTACCTGGACAGCGTTCACTTCTTTCGGCCTCGCTGTCTAAGAACAGCAGTTTACCATGAAATCCTCATCAGCTACTTGGAATACGTCAAGAGATTAGGGTGAGTGCTGCCTGAATATAAATGTTTTATTCAGAAAGACTAAGTATTATGGTACGACAAAATATTAGAGAAATGGGCTTTTTATTTTAAACCCAAAAGAATTAGGGCTGAACTTGTAAACATTTTTAAAGAATTTGACTCAGGAAAAAAGAAAACAAACATGATGACAGACTATAATCAACAGGAAAAGAACGTGGGACAGTATTAACTCTTTTCGACTGAGCGAAAAACCCTTTTAAATGTGGGAACAATCACCTTTTAGTCTTCTAGGATTATCCTTATTGAGGATGTGTGAGTCTGTTAAACTCTATTAACTCCTGCCTGCTGTGTTTCACACTAATGTTTTCCCAAGTAGTTCATCTAATGAGGACAGTTCCTTTGTCAGGATATACATTCATCTTTATTCTGCATGTGGCAAAGATTTGGTGTTAGAATGAGAGCGGCGTCCTTGATCTAAGAACAAAGTGTAATATTTTGATAAGACCAGAGCCATGGATGTCGTCTCATCTGTCAACGTGTGTGATGTAATGATGAGAAGATGTGGAATATTGGAATTCTATAAAATGCTTCTTTAAATGAGAGATGTGAGCCCAGTTGGTAAGTGCTGCCTTAAGCAGGGCATATACTGCGATTTGTTTTGCCCTTATCGGGGCGACTTAATAGTCGTGTGAGAATTTTTCGATTTGGCCGTATTTCAGCCTGATGGTGCGTCGTATAC
>NW_015150851.1:116143-130217 GCF_000732505.1 Cyprinodon variegatus
TGTTAGTAACTGAAGCCCTTAGTCTGTATTTACAACAACAAGGAGGTTTCTGTCCACCATGTTTGCAGCCTGCTGGTCTCTTTGCCAACATGTTTTAGTAACCCTGGGAACTCTATTATGATTGGCTGAGGAACCTGGAAGTAAACACAGGGTTACACACTGAACCAAAGCCGTTTCACACCATAACTCTACGTTGGAAAAGGAGGAAAACCCAAATACGATGTTGGCAGAGAGCATGGATCGTGTATTATTACATCCATAGAATGATTTATTTTCCAGCAAACTTCTTATTATTGCTCCTTTAATAATGATAAAAGATGAGAATGGAGTAAATAACAATAAGGAGACTGAGTGTGCGCTTTAAACCAAAAACCTCTTACAAACTAAGGTGTGTTGCAGTTGGATGCAAGAAAAACAAAGGCAAATAAGACTTTGAGCTCTTGTCATGTTGTTGCCATCTGACACCCACCTCGCCCCATTTCTCTTTCTTTACTCTGGCAAGACTATTTGTTACAAAAGTTTAAAATGGAAACCATCATTTATTTTCATTTACTGTTAGTCCCTAAGCGAACCACTGCTGCCCAGGGTGGAGCTGCTGACTTCACTTTTTCTAAATGACATCAACCTTATAAGAAATGGTAAAAAATGAGATGCATTAACCCTTTCTAACCTGAGGAGGGCGTCAGACAGGTGGGCTTAAAGCTGATATATACTCAGAAACCAGGTCGTCTGCTGTGTCGCGGTGAACGCAGATATGCCCCGCCCCTTCCGCAGACACTCTCACAGCTGCACCTCTCCCAAATTATAGGTGATGGCAGACGGTGCTGCAGACAGGAGGCCTCTTATTGGTCAAATCTACATCCACGTATGCCTATTTCCTGTTTGGTACCTTAGAGGCTTGTTTTGTTTATTTGACCCCCCTTGTGGAAAACTGTTAGACTTTAGACAGATTTGATTTGTCATTTTGTTTACACAAGCGTAAAACAAAAAGAAATTTAGTTTGGAAACAGCTCACTGGAAAATTTCATCTTTTTAAAAGAGCTGCCTTGAAAAATTGTAAAAATGACTGTAAATTTACAGTTCTAAACTTTTTTTTTACTCATTTAAAAAAGTTTTTTAAAACGACTCAAGATGGAGCAGCTAGAAGAGCGAGGTGTGCTCCAGGTGGACCCTTTTTCCACATGGATCCCCGCTCTTTTTGGCCCTCATGTCCCTCTGTTTTCGCACAAACTTGCCCCCACTTCCTCACCGCCTCGGCCGTATCTAGACCCACAGCTAGTACGTAATTGTCCCTCTTGCGTAGTGGCGTGGAAGAACATAGCACAAACCACGCTTCAATATTGGGCATAAATCAAAAATATCTGCAACAAGCTCACTGCGACACACTGCTGGAGGATAACCAGCCATTTAGACAGAAAAGCAGGATTTCAACAAACGTGGAGTAAAGACTTATGGAAAGATAAGACATTGATTTATTGTTTATTAGCATAATAAAGGGGTGAGTCGCCCTTTAAACCTGATTTGGCTTTTTCTTGCTTCACATTCGGTGAACTTTATCTTATTTTTTATGAAATGTTCAAAATGTTCTTAAAAAGTAAAATCCAAAGCTTTAAGTCACTGATTTGTCTGTGTTGTGGTTTTTCTGATTTGTGTCTCCAGTTACACCATCGGTCACATCTGGGCCTGCCCGCCTAGTGAGGGAGACGACTACATCTTCCACTGCCATCCCTTAGATCAGAAGATCCCAAAGCCCAAACGACTGCAGGAGTGGTATAAGAAGATGCTGGACAAAGCCGTAGCAGAGCGGATCGTACACGACTACAAGGTGGGAGCTTAATGAGCTGGTTTCATTTTTATCACGCTTCCTTTGCCTCTTCATTTTTACGAATGTTTGTTTTGCTTTTGAAGGATATTTTCAAGCAGGCGACGGAGGATCGTTTAACAAGTGCCAAGGAGCTGCCTTATTTTGAGGGCGACTTTTGGCCCAACGTGTTGGAGGAGAGCATCAAGGAGCTGGAGCAGGAGGAGGAAGAGAGGAAACGGGAGGAGAACAGCACCTCTAATGAGAGCGTCGACGTAAGATCAAGTCTTTGCCTTTTGAATCTGTGGGTTGATGATTTTATTTCTGGGGAAAGCGAATGAAAGACTCATTTGACGTTTTCTTTGTGCAGGACGCTAAAAGCGACAGCAAAAACGCAAAAAAGAAGAACAACAAGAAGACGAGCAAGAACAAAAGCAGCCTGAGTCGATCGAATAAGAAGAAACCGGGGATGCCAAACGTTTCCAACGATCTGTCCCAGAAGCTTTACGCGACGATGGAGAAACACAAGGAGGTATGAAGCTGCACGTTGAGCTAACCTGCTAGCTGACGGCTAAAATTTGGAAAAAACTTGCAAAAAAAAAAAAATAATCTTTTAGCTTTTTGCTGCGAACGTCAGTTGGAAGCAGCTTTTTCTACAATCAATAAGGTGGTTATGAAGTTTACATTTTACCAGTCAGAACCGGTTCCAGGCTTTCAGTTCTCCTAGATTTCTAGTTTTTAACTACAAGTAGCGATGGCCGGTCTGCCATCCGATTGCCAACAAAGAAGAATCTGTAGCGGTGCGTGTGTTTAACGGTCTGTTTGCACGTCGGTATTCCAATATTAAAGGCACAACGAGGAGGCGGCGCACAGCTAACAAGATTTAAAAGAAAAGTCCAGTCAGCAAGGAAAAATCAATGAATAATTTTTTATGAGCCCCCAGATGGCCCATTATTTATACTTAAAGCTTAGTGGTGATTTACTGAATTTAGCATTAATCAGTAAAAAAATAAAAACAATTTTTTTTGACTCGATCACTGAGTCAGGAGCAGCCATTTTTGCCCAAATATAGTAACCCCTCCCTCCTGCCATCTTCCAGCAGTGACGTCACGGTGCGGTAAGCCTNTACGCGACGATGGAGAAACACAAGGAGGTATGAAGCTGCACGTTGAGCTAACCTGCTAGCTGACGGCTAAAATTTGGAAAAAACTTGCAAATAAAAAAATAAATCTTTTAGCTTTTTGCTGCGAACGTCAGTTGGAAGCAGCTGTTTCTATAATCAATAAGGTGGTTATGAAGTTTACATTTTACCAGTCAGAACTGGTTCCAAACTTTCAGTTCTCCAAGATTTCTAGTTTTTAACTACAAGTAGCGATGGCCGGTCTGCCATCCGATTGCCAACAAAGAAGAATCAACATGATTTAAAAGAAAAGTCCAGTCAGCAAAGAAAAATCAATGGATCATTATTTATATCTAAAACTAATATGCTTGCAGTGGTTTAATGAATTTGGCGTTAATCAGTAAAAAAATAAAAACAATAATTTTCGTTGCTATCACTGAGTCTGGGAGCGG
Source organism: Cyprinodon variegatus (assembly GCF_000732505.1). Classification (NCBI taxonomy): domain Eukaryota; kingdom Metazoa; phylum Chordata; class Actinopteri; order Cyprinodontiformes; family Cyprinodontidae; genus Cyprinodon; species Cyprinodon variegatus. Next base: position 119,517 of record NW_015150851.1, read on the forward strand.
CCATTTTTGCCCAAATATAGTAACCCCTCCCTCCTGTCATCTTCCAGCAGTGACGTCACGGTGCGGTAAGCCTAGCGCCATTCTCCCCGCTTTACAAGCTAAATCATTCACATTCACATGGAAATTACTCTGAATAAAAACCAATTATCATTTATTGAATATATTATAATTTAATATTTAATGTACTTTCAGAAGTTTGAATTCTGAATATGAGCGGGCTTTTCCTTTAACAGCCAGGATGAAATCCTTGGATTTGACCTGCTTTACTGGTTTTCTACGAAGGAAGTTTGGTTCCCTTCATTCTAAGCAAACTCACTGCAGGAACATTGGATCCTTTGTTTTTTAGCATCATGTTTTATCAGAGACCTGCATCGGTTGACTCTAGAGCTGTTGAACTTATGAATAGTTTCAAGTGGGACTTAAATTTGTCTTTTATTTTATTTCATCTTCAATCTGTTTCTCATGATAAAACCCACTAAATCAACGAATGAGAACAAACACATTGTTCCTGCTGCGCTCCTCTTTCCTCCGATCTTAAACTCAGCATTGCATTCAGAATCAGGTCAGTTAAGTAACAAAAAAGGTCTAATGGGATATAAGTAACCAAAGTCTAACATGTTGGTTTAAAAAAAGGTACTAAATATAAAACTCCACATAAAAGTGGAACTGAGTGAAATAAAATTAATTCAATTTAAATTGGAGTTTTGAGGTTTGTTATGAACTGAAAATAACCCTGAGATGATTTATAGTAACGTTTATAAATGTGAGATATCCATAGAGGATTACAGATGGCTTCATTGGCTATTAGCCTGGGCTAGCATGACAGGAAACGCTCCATCTGGATTCCATAGAGGACGTGGATTCTAACAAGAACTTCTGCCATCGCAAAAGATCATAGAAACAAATCAGATCAACTGCTTTCAGCCTTCCTGTTGTCTGCTCAAAAGTCTTGCTCTCACTGCCTGAACCAACAGCAGCTGCTTTTAGAAACAGAATTTAGTGTTTGAATGTTCCTCCTCTGCCTCTAGGTGTTCTTCGTGATCCGGCTGATCGCAGGCCCCATGGCCAACGCTTTGCCCCCCATCGCAGACCCAGACCCCCTGATGGCGTGCGACCTCATGGACGGTCGCGATGCCTTTCTGACTCTGGCGCGGGACAAACATCTGGAATTCAGCTCTTTGAGGAGGGCCAAATGGAGCTCCATGTGCATGCTAGTGGAGCTGCACAACCAGAGCCAGGACCGCTTTGTTTACACCTGCAACGAGTGCAAGCTCCACGTGGAGACGCGCTTCCACTGCACCGTTTGTGAGGTGAGTCCTGACCTGTCTCCTATCTCCTTATTTCCTTTCTCTTCTTCCAGTTTAATTCATTTTGCAAGAACAATTCACTATATTTTTCTTTTAATACAAACCCAATTGACTAAGAACTCAAAAGGTATCACCTCTGCCAAGGAGGTGATGTTTTCAGATTTGTGTTTTTCTGTCGGTCTGTGTGAAGGATAACTTAAAAACTTATGAATGGGTTTTATTTACATTTTTTCCCCAGAGTTGCACCTCATGATAAGGAGCAATACGTTTACTTTTTGGTTATGGTCCAGATCTGAGCCATAGGTTTAACCCCTAAAGCCTTAATGGTCTAAAGAGCAAATTACGTACGAGAATTAAAGAAAGTTCAGCTCCCAGCTATAAATTAGAAATACGATTGTTTGTATTTTTGTGACAGAAAGGCATTGAGGAATATTTTTCAGGTGGAATCACTAGTTTAGATGTCATAATGTGGGATTAATAGGCGATTAAACACAGAAAAAATGAAAAATATTTAGTGAGCATTGTGCTAGGAGGAAATGTGATTTTGGCCCAATGCCTGAATTGGCCAAATTATGCATTTCTTCAACTCATAAAAGAGAATCTGCTCAGACAAATATACTGATTTCCATTATTGGAGACCTTCTGCATAAGGCAGAGCTTTTGCTCCTAAGATTTAGCTGTTTGTTAATGGGAAATTTACCAAGAATATCACCAAACTGAATAGAAAATAAAGAATAACAGAGCAAGCTTATGTACTGCATGCCGGTTACATCACCTGAAACGGTCACACAATGACCTCTGACCCCTCCTTGGAAAGGTCTGAGCCTCTAGTTTCCAGTGATGCCGGTGTTCTGTCAGATCAGCATACTCATAGTCAATACGCATGTGCAAGATATCAGATTTGCATACGTTTGACACTGTAAGTGGAAGGAAGTCTACTAGGCTACTTTGTGTGATGTAATAAACATCAAGCCTGAGGTAAACAGAATTTAAAGCCAAACTGCTTTAAACACAGACAGCCTCTCTTTCTTTGTTCACTATTTCACACGTAGCAGCTAACCTGTCAGATTGTAACACAACGGTTAAATGTACGCTGATCTGCAAATGTAACGGAAGTCGTTTAAATGTCCCTTTTAGAATGCATGCGTGTTACTATGGGTACGCTGGTCTGATGGGGGGTATGTTGACCTGACAGAACACCGGCTATTAGGGGGCGGGGCCAAAAATCAATACCTGCTGTTTCATTACTCCTGCAGAGTCACACGTCAGGTGGAATTTTAAATCTAATTTTATTTGTTTACGCAGCTATAAAACAAAAAGTATTTGTGAAAAAAATCATTTTGAAACATGTTTTAGAAGTTTTTAAGCCCCATTTGAAAAGCATGTGGATGAAACGCCATGTGACGGCGTTTTGGCCATTTCTATAAATAGATAAACGTGAGCAGGTGTCGGTCGGGCCTGGTACCGGGCTAAAGGGGTTATGTCACACTTTGGGGCCAGATGTGCTGCTAGTGGAGGTCTTCTCTCTGACTGCTGTTCTAGTGTTAAATAGGATTCTAACCCTTAATTTTGTCGGTTTGCAGGATTACGACCTGTGCATCACATGCTACAACACTAAGGGCCACGAGCACAAGATGGAGAAGCTAGGCCTGGGCCTGGACGACGAGAGCAGCAACCAGGCCGCCGCCGCCACCCAGAGCCCGGGAGACTCGCGCCGCCTCAGCATCCAGCGCTGCATCCAGTCCCTGGTCCACGCGTGCCAGTGCCGCAACGCCAACTGCTCGCTGCCTTCCTGTCAGAAGATGAAACGCGTGGTCCAGCACACCAAAGGCTGCAAGAGGAAAACCAACGGCGGCTGCCCCATCTGCAAGCAGCTGATCGCCCTGTGCTGCTACCACGCCAAGCACTGCCAGGAGAACAAGTGCCCCGTCCCCTTCTGCCTCAACATCAAGCACAAGCTGCGGCAGCAGCAGCTGCAGCACCGCCTGCAGCAAGCCCAGATGCTGAGGAGGAGGATGGCCAGCATGCAGAGAGTGGGCCAGACCCCCTCCGGGGGCACACCCGGGGGGAGCGGTCTGCCGTCTCCCAGCGGAACCACCGGCCCCGCCACCCCTACGTCTGTCGGGACGCAGCCTCCGACCCCGCAGACCCCCACCCAGGGCAACATGCCCGCACTTCCTCAGCCCATGAGCGGGATGGTGACTCCGGGTCACCAGCAGGGCGGTACGATCCCCCCCCAGCACCATCTCCACCAGTTCCAGGCAGAAGGGATGATGGTTTCCCCCCAGCAGGCCCCTCAGCAGCAGCAGCACCTCGGCGGTCTGCCTCCATACAACCCCAGACCCCCCGGGGCGTCTCCTCACCACCCGTCGCTGGGGAAACCCGGTTTGGGTCCGTCCACCCCGACACAGCAACAGCCCAACCAGGGACCGGGGGCCATGGCCCCTCAGGGCCAGCAGCAGGGGCCTCCGCCGGCCGCCGTAGAGACAGCACTGAAAATCCAACAACTGGCAGAGAGCCAGAGCCGGATGGCTCAGGCCCAGGCACGGATCCGAGGTCTGATGCCTCAGCACCCCCACCACCAGAACAACCCGGCCCCGATGATGCCCCACATTGGGGCCCAGAACCAGGGGGGGGTCGGCAGGACTATTCTGGAGCAGCAGCAGCACAGCGTCATGCCCGGTGCGCAGCCGCAGCTACCCCCCCAAATTCAACAGCAGCTACAGCCCACCAACCAGCAGTGGGGCCCCAGGGGCCCGACCATGAACCCGCAAGTAAGGACAGGCATGATGGGCCCAATGGCCCCACAGCAGCAACAGCAGATGAATCAGCAGCAGGCAGGAAACCGAGGCGGGATGCCGGGATTGGGGCTTCCAGAAGGGGCCGGGGGGGGCCCTGGGCCGATGCAAGGAGGAGGCGGCTCCGGGAACCTGCCGCAGGCTGCAGTTCAGGAGCTCCTGCGTACGCTGCGGTCCCCAACCTCACACCTGCAGCAGCAGCAGGTCCTGAACATCCTTCGCTCCAACCCCACTCTGATGGCCGCCTTCATCCGCCAGAGAACGGCTCGGTACCAGGGGGCCCAGGGAGCCGCAGGGGGGCCGCCAGCAGGGGGGCCTGGAGGCGTACGGTTCCCGGGGAACCCTGGAGGACCCGGGCCCAACCAGCTGGGCGGTTTGGACGGGCAGCAGCAGGTGGTTAACCAGACGGGGATGAACGTGGCTCAGGGTGGAGGCGGGAACATGGCCACCATGGCTCAGCTGCAGCAGCTGCAGCAGCAGCAGCAGCAGCGTCCCATGTTGCCTGGCAACCTGCAGCAGCAGCAGCAGATGGCGGCTCTACAGCAGCAGCAGCAGCAAGGGGGGGCGATGCAAGCGGGACAGCAAGGCAACATGGCGAACATGCCCCCCCAGTTCAGAGAGATGCTGATGAGGAGACACCTGCAGCAGCAGCAGCAGCAGTTCCAGCAGCAGCAGAGCTTCATGCAGCCGGGGCAGGCAGGCATGGCGCCGTCCTCCCAGCCGCAGCCCACAGGGGGGGGCGTGGGGGTTCCTCAGCAGCAGCAGCAGCAGCAGGGAGGAGCTGCGGGGGGGCCGGGCCAGCAACAGGGATACCCCATGTCTCAGGTGGCTGCGGCGCTCCACCAGAAGTTCCAGCATCAGATGCAGATGCAGCAGAACCAGATGGGGGGGCATCCAGGACCAGAGGCTGGAGGACCGCCACCCCAGCCGGGACCGGGCGGACCGGGGACAGCGCAGCAGCAGCAGGCCGGCGGCGTGATGGTCCATCAGAACCTCCATCAGAGGCTCCTGCAGCAGCAGCAGCTGGGGGGGGGCTCCCCCGCCCACCACAGTAGCCCCATGAGCCCCCAGATGGCCCAGTCCCCCCACATCCAGGGACAGGGAGGTCTGGGCTCGCTCGGCAGTCAGGTCCGTTCCCCCCAGCCCTCGCCCAGGCCGCAGTCCCAGCCGCCGCACTCCAGCCCCTCCCCCCGCATGCAGCCCCCCTCCCAGCCTCAGCCCTCCCCTCATCGCATTTCCCCACAGACCCAAACCGGCTCCCCCCACCCGGGTCACGTGGCTCAGCACCACCCCAGCAACATGGCTCCGCCTCAGCCTCCGCAGCAGGACCCCGGCCCGTTCGGCGCCGACCAGAACGCCATCTTGTCCCAGCTGAGCGGGATGGCGGGGATGCACGGAGGTCAGGGCAGCCAGGCGGACATGTTGGGGGGGAACAACAACAACCAGGAGCTGGGGACAAACGTCAACCACAGTCTGATGTAGCCGTGCCGGGGGGGGGGGCCGGGGGGTCAGAAGGCTGTATTTTTAATTTAAACTCTTTTATGATGTAAAAAAGTCGAAGTAAAGCTTCCTTCCTATGGGAGATGTGACTTTAATCCTAGAAACCAATAAATGGATAAATTAAATCAATGGTAAGTTATTGCTGTTAATATATCTTCTCTATTTTTGCCAGTCGTGTAGAAAAAGGCCGAAGGATCCAGATTCTGGTTGAAACGTTTCTTCCTCAAATACGAAAATATTTTCTGGGGAATTTTTTTTTTTATTTGTAAGATTTCTAAGAATTGAAAGGTGGTTAAAAGAAGTGGTTGTTTTCCCTCCTGTGGTGATCACGTATCCTCCGTCTTCGGTGAACGCAGCGAATTCCAGGTATTTATTTTTTATTAGCGCAGGCAGGAGGGGGGGGCGTGTTGATTTTTGGTTTTAATCCTGCAGGAATAAAACGGCGTGTCGTCGATTTCTCCACGAAAAGGTTGTAAATATTTTCCAGCGCTGTTTTTTTTTTTTTTTTTTTAATGCGACCATCTTTTCCCGCTAACGGATTAATCCCGCCTCCTTCGTTCCCTCAGTCTGCAGCGACGAGCTTCAATCTGTCAGTACTGTAAATGATAGGAAATTGTGGTCTTGGATTCTGTTTTTTTTGTAAAGAAATGTCTAAAAAAATGTAAATATTTTAAAGATCTTTTGTTTTTTCTCCCTCTTTTGTGTCTCCAGATGACAGAAGTGCTCCTAAGCTACTGTACAGTATAACTTTTTTTTTTTTAAGTGTACAGTTTGGGTTGTAGGTCACAAAAGCACCAATGCGCCTTTTTTTTTTTTTTTAAAGTGTATTTTTTTTTTTGGAGAGGCAGGGGTTATCAACACAGCACCCACCTATTGTACTATTAAAAAAAAAAAACGTCCACGTAAAAACCTGCACAAAACGGAGCCAAAACGACGGACGGATGAGGTCGAACTAAAACGAATTTGGTTTAAACGATAATCCTGCTTTTTTTTTTTTCTCTCTAAATGTCAGGCTTGCTGGAGGCGGGGAAGGAACACATCAAAAACCAGGTTGCAATACATCTTGAGACTTATTTTATAAATAATAAAGAAACAAGGATAAACCGTCTTTTATATATATAAATATATATAAATAGATATATTATTTAATTTTATTTTTTTGGAAATAAAACTTGAAGCTACAGGAATTATTAGATAAATGTTTTGTTTTCTATCAAAGGTGTTTTATGGTGATGCAAAAAGATACTGCAGACAGTTATTCGGCTATGGAGTCCATTCTACCATCCTTTTGATGACATGTTTTATGTACATGAATAATGTTGTATACATATTGAATCACTGTACAAACAAATGGCAACTGAACAAATTTTTTTCCTAAACAGAGACTGGAAATAAGACTATTTAAATTTTAGTATTCAAATGGAATTGTTGACCACTTTGTTTTCCTTTTTTATTTTGTTCCTCTTAACAATTTTGGTGCTTGCTGAGAGAAAGCAAAAATACCTGTTGCTTCTTTTTTTTTAAGTTATTTTGGTGGTCTGATTGTTTTTGTTTTGTTTTTGCCAATAAATTAATTGTAAAATAAAGTATGTTTGTACTATTGGAAAAAAGGTTCCCTGGTCGTCTTTATTTACATTTATTAAATTAAATTGTAATGCAAATAAGGGGCTGTTCTGCTGGTTTGAATGAAATGAAACTGGTTTCCAGTAGCCAGCATGAGTGGAGCTAAATTAGGACCATGAAGCTTGTTCAAAAAGATATTTCTTTAAATATAAAAATATAAAGATTTAAAGCTGAGAAGAGATGTTTAAGACAACTTTTTTATATTTTTATATATATATATATGTTTTTTTATATGTATTTGCAACTGCCGCCTCTTTGGTGTGGGATGGGATTTAGATGACATGGTCTGTAGAACAAAGATTAACAGCTGAACATAATTTTCCCAGATAAAACTTCTGAAAAATGTGAAAAACAGAATCTAAAAAGTACCTCAGTTTCAACTTTATCAGTAAAAAAAAAATAAGTTTTTACTTTTTCATTTTAAAAACACTGTTGGTCGGCTTCTTCCCTCCAATGGAAAAAAAGCGTGTAGTTGCTATAGCAACACAGTGATGCCCCCATGTAATCTGCAGCATATCTCTGGTGCAGGGTGACATAAAATATAACATTTGCCCCTTTCTTAAAACAATGTATATAGTCAAATAACACTTTCAATTGATTTTTTTTTTCTTATACCTGACTTTAGATTTTTCGTCAGTGTGATTAAGATGCAGCAAATCGGTGGAACTTCCATTTAAATTCCCTCGTTTTCTCCGCCCTCAAGCCGCTGTTACACCTGCTGCCTAAGTCCAGTGAGCCTGCACTCATGCAGACTCCCTATTTAATGGGATGGAGGACGATATTTAATTTCCGGGTGGATCATCTAAATAAGTGGTCCTTCTAATAGTCAATCATTCTGATATGTTTACGTCAGACCGTCCTACGTGCTCTTTATCCGTTAGCTATCTTTTTCTGTTCATTTCAGGTGTATATCTGGTGAGTCATTGAAGCTCACCTTTCTCACCGCAGTTTTTGGAAAATGGCTGAGGGTCGGAAGAGAAAAAAGCATTATGGGATTTGCTGTCGCTACCTGACAGTGGTGACTAATAAAGATGGCGCAGGCACCGTGCAGTGACAAGGAGGAGTTACCAGACCAATGGAGCATAAAGCAGTAAACTCAGTTAACTGAGTTCACTATAAAGTTCACTATATAGTCCCCGCTGTAAGTGGACACACTGATTTTAAACAATGCGTGTGCAAGAGCGTGCACGAGCCCCTTTCTCCTCGTGCACGCTCTTGCACACGCATTTTTTTTTTTCTTAAAGTGGAGAGGTTGGGTGTTTTAAAAAAAATGCTCCACAATACCTTGAAGTGCTGAACGGTCCACTGACCCTACCCACTAGGTGGTTTGGGACGGCCCTTAATGTGGTGGACCCTCTTAGTGCTCAGGGGCCGGTTTGGACCTGGGATTCCTGGTACTTCTTTCAGGTCTGATCAGCTAAGAACAGCTAAAAGTTTATTAGTTTTATTTCTATGGAAATTAGAAGATGATCCCGACCAACACGTCAGAGCTTTTCATCACATTCTGTGTTTTGGATCAAATTGATTTTTAATAATTAATTTCGTTAATGTGATTTAACAATGAAACTGGCTTTTTAAAGTTTTCTTTTCTGTTAAGCATGTGTTTTAAAGGATGTTGGTAAGTCTGTTAAGGGACTCAAAGTGATGCTGTATGCTTCTTATCATACAGAAAAATAAGTCATTAGGTGGAGGACGTTATATCCAGCAGGCTGACTGTAAGGTGCTAAAAGAAATCTCCATAAACCGGCTGTTAATGTGGAAACTTTAGAAATACAGACGCAAAATTATGAATATTAGCTGGAAAGACATATAATCCGCAACTAACGATCCATTAAGTAATGGATATATTCATTGATCTAAAAAGCTACTTTTAGAAAATGAATATTCCAAAATGAAAAACATTTGACAGAAAAACACACCTTGATGGGAAATTTTAAAAGAATTTCAAGTAGCAAAACAAAATGATTACATGTAATTTATTATATCTAAATGTTTGATCCAAAAATAGTGTATTTTAAAGATTGTTTATATTAGTGGAGATTTGTCCTGATTATTGCTGCAAGTTATTCTTTCAGCAAATGGCATCTTTTAGAGTCTGTGTCAAGAACTGCGTGAGAGAAATGAAAGGTCCTCCTTTAGTCAAAGCACAAGTCTTAAAAATTGGAATATACTAACATAATATGAGGTATTGTTTTTATGACAATGTGGACTTTTAGAAAGAAAAATAGCTGCTGTGGGAAGTCGGTGGATCTGATCTGTGGCGGATTAATCTCGCTATTTCCTGCACCTGGATTAAAAAAAAGAACCTTTCCCCAAAGTCACAGTAAACATGTGCAACTTTTATTTTCATGTCACCAGCAAACAGTCTATACACCACAACACTTCATAGACTGCAGCAGGTAATGTGCAGGTTCACATCGCAGTAAAGTGCAAAGTTACGCATCGGAAGAGACGGACAGATGCCACGCAAGCGACAAATAAGAGGCAACATCAAGCCCTGTAGGGGGCGCTCCTTTTTATCTGGTCAGGAGTTACGACAAACTGTAGAAAACTATCATGTTCAGTCATCTTTGTGACCCATAAACTATAGATATACATTCAGGTCGATGTAGAAAAAAAAGAACATGTTTCTGCTTCCTGTCGCCCCGTGCTTCCTCCAGATTAGTTCTTTAATGGAAACATCAGCAGGGAGGAAACAGAAACACGGGAAGTCATGAACAATCTGGAGATATATTAGTCCTAAGAGTCCCACAAAAAAAAAAAAAACAGACATCAGGCACTTCCAATCTCAGCGGCTTCAGGTCCAGCTTGGTAGGCTGCTCCATCATCATCATCATCATCATTGGTTACATACGCAACCAAATCAGCCTTTAGAGTCATAATGCATCAGTTCCTGCATCCAGAGTCGGACTGAAGCTTTAGGTTCATTCAGGTGTGCTTTATTTACAGATACTTAAGCAGCAACCCCCAAAAGAGTATTCACACCCCTTTGTTTTATCGAGCTACAGACTTCAATGTGTTATAAAGGGATTCACACAGAGTGGTGAATATTAGGAGAACAGAAAGTGATGTCAGATTTAGGTTTGATGGCAGTCTGTGACCAGCTTTCAGTGCATTAACTCCACCAGCTGCTAAGCAGTGTAGTTTCAACAGTCGTCTTAGATTTAGTCTTAGTTTTAGTCTTCAGGATGAAAACTATTATTAGTCTTAGTCCCATTTTAGTCATTACGATATGTGATAGTTTTAGACGGTTTTAGTCGACTTAAACCTATAAAGGTTTTAGTCTAGTTTTATGTTGCAAAAAAAAAAAAAAATGAATCTTTGCAATTTCAAATAACAACCAGATTCTTTCCCAGACTGACAGCTCTAGCCTAGATGCTACAATAGCTGGGTATAGAATGCTGCCGTGTAGATCATTCAGTTCCGAATAAAGAAAATCATCAACCAGTAAAGGTCCGGAGACATTTTGAATT
>NW_015150851.1:131405-137750 GCF_000732505.1 Cyprinodon variegatus
AATTCAAAATGTCTCCGGACCTTTACTGGTTGATGATTTTCTTTATTCGGAACTGAATGATCTACACGGCAGCATTCTATACCCAGCTATTGCAGCATCTAGGATAGAGCTGTCAGTCTGGGAAAGAATCTGGTTGTTATTTGAAATTGTAAATTCTTTTTTTTTGCAACATAAAACTGACTAAAACCTTTCTAAGTTTAAGTCGACTAAAATGCAACTAATAATAGTTTTCATCCTGAAGACTAAAACTAAACCTAAGATGGCCGTCAAAAACTACACCGCCTGTCTCATAAGGCAGCATCTTTAATATATTTTCTGACTTACAGATTCACACACTTACCTACATGTTTTTATTACTCGACTCCATCTTTTCTGTAATAAACTCCTTTTTCTTCATTTCTTGGGGTGACACCGGTAACAGCAGCTAAATGGTTCAACAGAAAACATTGTAAAGAATCTATACGAGTATATCTATTAATAAATAGTCCTTGACCAAACACTGAGCTTTTTAAGCTACCCGTGCTTTAATCTAATCCACAGCTCATCAAACAGCATCTGGATTTATACTGGGATTAAATTACACACAGCTGGACTCTATTAAAGATTGATCAAATTATTTAAAGGCAAGAGACAAAAGGCGAACATTTTTCTAAAACAATGAAATGATTTAGAGCGTGGGATATCATTTCTTTCATCCCGCTCAGACCACACATTACAAACCTGTGAGTGATGGAAGTTAAAAAGGTTAGCCATCCAGATATGCTCTATATGTCGCTTATTTTGGTGCAGTTAATGTTCAATCATTAGGTTTTGGTTACCTACCTTAAAGGTATAGTGGAGGATTTTTTTCTACTTCCAGGTGAAATCACAATCAGTGGTCCTCCTAACTGTCAATCATTCTGGTGATTTGTTTACATAATGCCGTCCTACATGCTCGTCCCGTTAGATATCTTTTTTTGTGCATGTGCACGTTCAGGCTTATATCTGTGGTGAGCTACGATTTCAGACGGTCATTAAAGCTCACCTTTCTCATCGGCTCTTTGAAAATGGCCGTGGGTCGTAAGAGAAAAAGCGTCTACGAAGTGTATGAAAAGAAAAGAAAGGCCTCAGACGAGGCAGATATCTCCCAGAGAGCTCTCCTTGCAAAGCATTATGGGATTGCCTGTCACACCCGCTGTTGCTACCCGACAGCAGCAACTAATAACAAAGAGGGCGCAGAAATCGCGCAGTGGGGGAGGAGTTACGTGACAGACGGAGCAAAAAGTAGTGATCATCTGTCCGAACGGTCAGTTAACCGAGGTCACTATAAAGTCCGCTCTATAGTCCCTGCTCTATACAGTGATGGAGGGACTTAGGGCGGATGGTCGGGCACAGTAAGCTTCTATTAGCTTTTAGAACAGTAACTTTTAAACAGCGTGTGTAATGCAAGTTCCCTCTCGGGAGCGGGTACAGGGTTGTGCATGTGCATTTTTTTCTTAAAGTGGAGAGGGCGGATCTTTTTAAAAAATCCTCCACAATACCTTTAATACATGCAGCCCAATAACTAATCTAATGTGCACGGCTGATAATAGACACATATATTTAAAATACTAAAAATCTGTAAATTTAATGGTCTTTAGTTTACTGGATGCTGTGATTGCAAAGTAATTTCTCAATACTAACTGCGGCATTGCTGCAGCATCAGACACATTAGAAATGTTTGGTAAATGATACGCAGGTGGCAGCATGGAGGAGCAGACCGGACGCTGTGTGAATTTGTCTCCCATATTTCTCTTTTATAATTCTGCTCTTTGCTAACCTGTTGCGGTTTATCATTAAAATGATTAAACATTTTGGAGCAGCCTTAAAGGAACAGGAATGTGGCATTTTTATTTTAATTTTCTTGTTGTGTCAAACTTATAACTCAGGTTATCGGAATTTTGTTTATTTACTGTTTTTACTGTACTTATTGCTTTAAAAATATCATTTAAAATCCTAGTCCACAAACATCCTCATTCACAGTGTCCCCTAAATTTTCACTTCATGGTATATGTTTACATTATTTATCGTCTGCATCTAAAATATCAAAGATATTTTCAATGTAAATATAGATATGAAATAATACAATATAACCAACAATAACTTAAATTATGTCATTGCTCTAGGTCATCAAATCAATTCAGTTTAGTCTGTCAAATGAACTGCCTGTAGTGTCTTTAAATGTCCAGCAGGTGTCAGTATTCTGTGAGACAGTATCAACGCAGCATCAATACAGTTTGGCTTCAAGATGCCTCGTTAACCATCACTACTGTTAGCTACTTAGCACAGCTAGCCACAGCGCTTTATATCTTGGTCTAACAGTTACTTTGTTCACCAGAAAAAGATTTTTTCAGTTTTGTTATCGATCAGGTAAAACTTAATCGGTCATGGTCCCGACTCAGCACACGGACGCTGCGTGATGTTATTATCGTTGTCTGGGTAACCACAATGTTTTACATCATGTGGCAACGTTTAGCCAATCATGTAGCGTAACGTCACAGCAGATCTGGTACCTCCACCAGAGTCCATTGTTGCAGGACTATATTTTAACCTTTGTGTGAAACTATTCACACAAAGTATTTCCACGCGTGGATCTGCTGCTCGCTACAACTCTCTAACTTTCTGTGTGGAGATAAACTCACTTTCAGCATTTTACTGCCACCTAAAGGGCTGGAGTTAGAAATTTAGTGTCTTATTCTTGTGAAATATAGTGTGAAATCTGCGATGTGGAAATTGCAATTCTAAAATTGCTAATATATTGCGAACGCCAATTAATAGGCCAGCCCTGGATCCAAGCGTAAAACTAAAAAGTCTACGGCTGTAACCTGATGAAACGAGGAAAAGCTCAGGGGGTGTGAATACGTTTGTAAGGCACTGTACCTGCAGTCTTTCACGTCCGCCTGACTCTGTGCATTTAGACAAACCCTAAAACAGGTCAGGGGTCCCAGGTGGCTCTCTCTGAGCCCTCGCCGCCCACCTGATCCCACACCTCCAGGCCCCAGTCTTGGAAGAAGCCTTTGGCCACTCTGGACTCTCGGAAGGTCACTGTGAGGGAGTTGAGGGTGACGTCTGTGACCGTCACCTCTCCTGGGGCCATGACGGGTCGCCACAACTGTTCTGATTCAGCCGCGCCGTCTGTGCTCCATTTATCGGCATTCCTATGTCCTAAAGGAAAGGTCAAAAGGTCAAACCGGAAGCTGAAACCAACTCATCTGTTCTGGAATCAACACTGATGATGCCTCACTCATCCATACAGTCTTTTAGTTAGTTGAATGAAAACTAGATCATGGTTAGATCAACCCTGCTGACCGAGCGACACACGTACCGCTAAAAACTGCTTCTCTCATCTCAGCCGCCTCCTCTTCCTCCTCTCTGTGTTCACTATCCTCTGCACTGTTCTCCTCCTCCTCCTCCTCCCATTCCTCTGGGGAAGAACTCTGGTGGTCTAAGTTTAGGCATCTGCTCCGTGTGCTTTTTCGAAGCGCCGCTTGTATTCGAGACCCGGTCCTGCAAGGAACATACGTCTCATCTTCATCCTCGTCTTCATCGTCATCGTCGGGAAGCAAAGAGCGCGTCAGAGAGAGACGAAGGCGAGGAGGAGGCTTGGCGGGAATCTTGTGAGCGCTGCGCAGATCCATGGTGTAAACAGTGTTCTGAAACCCAAAAAGAGGAATATAAGTAGTGTTAGGAGCACAAGTATGGAGCTAAATTAGTGCTGTAAAGTTTGTTTAAATCTCTAATTTTTTTATCATTGAAAAAATTATTTAATTATGAAAAAATATTGAGAACCTGAAAAAGGGATTTAAACTAAAAAGAAATGTTTAGAATTACTTCTGAAATTCTCAAGTTCCTTTTTGTGGCTAATTTTTTTTTTTCAATTTCACCTGGGAAAATTTCTTTTTATTTTTTTAAAGACATCCCATAACAAAATAGTCCCACCCAACAGCGGATGAGCAATTTGAAAGTGGAACAGAGAAAATCTGAAACTGAAAATCTTAAATTAAAAAAAAAAATGTTTTTTTTTTCAGTATAAAGAAACTTATTTTTGAACAAACCTTCTGGCCTGAATTTAGCTCCATACATTTCAGGATTTTCTTTTCTTAAGAAGAAAACATCTCGAAAGATTTGAAGTTAAATAAGAATGCAAACTTTACTTCTCAGAAAGGTTGATTTAAATAAAATGCAGAAATGTAGAAAAACATTTTACCTGCAGAAGGACTCGTTTTGACTTTGATCCTTTCCTCCTGTGGCCAACAACTCTCTCTTTTTCTTCTCTAAAAAAATAAAAACATAAAAAAGGAATAAAAAAGCATACATCTGATTTTTAAATGTCGGTAGTTTGGAAATAAAGCTTGATTTCAGTTCTCTGGTTGTTTTTCTGTGTCAGCCTTGCATGGAAAATAAATCCAACACCACCTGAGAGACGTGAAATCAGCTGATATGTAAATCAGGAGATTTGTTGTATCTAGAGCGGGTTTTTGGGCCGTATGGAGGAGCTTACTTGTCCTCGAAGGCCTGCACCAAGCGACGGTCCAGAATGTGCTCCTCAGGTTCCCATGTGCTGTACCTGTGGCACATCGCAAAAAAAATAAAGAAAAAACTAATTTTCCTTTTTCCTTTTCTGATAAAACTGATGAATAAAAAATAAGAAACTTTTTAGACTCAATTCTTACTGTTTTATATACATATATTTTTTTAATACTTTGTCAATAAAAAAAAAAAAAAGAATCCAAACATTTAAATCTCTAAACTTGGTTTAGATCAGTTGTGCTCGGAAAGCTTTTTTTACTCGTTAGGAATTCCAAAAATTTTTGCTGGAGTGAAAATACGGGGTGAATTTTCTTCCATTATTGTTAAACATGTTCTGTAATCACTTTTTTCGAGCAGAACACAGTTGCTCTTGAAACGCTAACTTATTGTTTCAGATTACTCCTGAGATGAAGGTCAGGTTGCGGTAATGTTGATTATTCTACCCCACAACATGACTACAGATGCTGCTTTTTGACTAGTTGCTGGAAGAAGATAGAAAATCTCCCTAACCTTCAGATAGAGGGAAGCAGGTTTGACTATTTCTTTCATATTTCATCTGAGGGTCTGATCTAGTATCTAAATGTCTCACTCAGGTTAATTCTGATTTTTTTCCCCCCCTTTTTCTCTCAGTTCCTATTAAGCATCCTGGAAATGCTGCTGATCCATCCATTCTCTGTCATGCTTTATCCCAGCTGTGGTCACAGTTTTGTATTTTCATCTTTCTTTTTATTTATTTTTTCTATTTTCTGTAAAGTGACCAGAAAGGCGCTGTCAAATAACATGTATTATTATTATTATTATTACAGTTGGTGCCTATCTCCAGCTGTCTATGGGCGAGAGGCGGGGTCTAGCCTGGACAGGTCGCCAGGGCAACACAGAGACAAACAGGACAAACAACCATTCACACGCACACTCACACCTACAGTAAGGAGAATCTAGAGAAGCCAGTTAACCTAACAGTCATGTTTTTGGACTGTGGGAGGAAGCTGGAGTACCCGGAGAAAACCCACGCATGCTCAGGGAGAACATGCAAACTCCATGCAGAAAGACCCCGGTCCGGGAATCGAACCCAGACCAGTGCTACCCACTGCGCCGAAATGCTGCTTATATTATATTCTGATTATGGTACTGTATGGTCGACATATTAAGTTTTCTATGCAGTGATGTTTCTACATTTTACCTTTCGATGATTCATAAAAGACAATAAACAATAGGGGGAATATCAGAATTTTGAATATCAGGATCCTCACCATATTCAAATATAAAACACGGGAAAAAATACTATTGTGGGGGATTAGATAGATAGAAGCGCTCTCCTGCTGTCAAACATGGTGGTGGCAGCATCATGCAATGGGATCAGGGATGTAAAAAAAAAAAAAAGACTGATGATTAATTTTTTTTTAGATCAAAACTTATTTCCTCCCATTAGTTGATAATGTCAGCTTGTATCGTTTTAATGTCACATCAGGCAGGACAGCATGGAGGACAAACGGTGGAAACGTTGAACGGATAATAAAAACATCTGCATGAAGCATCGTCCTTAAAAATCCCAAAGCTACGATGGAGTATTAGGGCCAGGCTAGAATTTTTCTTTTTTTTTTTTTAAATACAAGAAAAAATCATAACATTATGAGAATAATGTAACATTATAAAGTCGTAATACTATGACTTTATTCTCATAGAATAAAGTCGCAACATTATCAGAGTAAAGTCATATTACAAGAACAAAATCGTAAAATAAAGGTGCATTAAGTAATAATATTACAAGAATAAAATCATCCTAACATTACGAGAATA
>NW_015150851.1:138176-140036 GCF_000732505.1 Cyprinodon variegatus
TATTCTCGTAATGTTAGGATGATTTTATTCTTGTAATATTGTGACTTTATTCTCCTAATGATGTGACTTTATGATTTTACATCATTATTCTAATAATGTTCTGATTTTATTCTCCTATTTATAAAAAAAATATAAACTCTAGCCTGGCCCTAATATAAAGAATTTCTTCAATTTCAAGAAATTCAGTTTCTTCTAATTGAAATGTAATTTCCATTTGAAGCTATTATTTGATCAGATATCCTGTAGGTGTTCATACTCACTTTGGAGGCCATCCTTTCCACTTCAGCAGGTATTCCACATTACCCTGTGGGGGGGTTGGGGGAGTCCAGGAGCAGCGTTAGATGTCAAGAAAGTAAAGGAAAACAATCTGCTGTTAGTCACATGCTTGTATGAGAAAGGTTTTTGGCACCAATTTGAATCATTCAGACTGCTGCACTCAAACATCACTAAAGCCACCAAGCTTTTCCTTTCAGATTCTTAGAGGCCTGAACTACTGAAGCTCTGCTGGATCCACATGTACAGATCTGCAGCTGTTTTATCACATTTAGTGAATAATTTGGATATAAAAGCCAAAGCACTCAGAGTTACACATCCTCGGTGAAGTCATTCGTTTATAACCTCCAAGGCCTAAAAGGTTTTCCCCGCAGATGAAGTCACCGCTTTCCCTAACTGTACATCCTTCCAGATATGCCTCATTTATTTCACATCATTACGTTGTGTTAAATCAACTC
Organism: Cyprinodon variegatus; assembly: GCF_000732505.1. NCBI lineage: Eukaryota > Metazoa > Chordata > Actinopteri > Cyprinodontiformes > Cyprinodontidae > Cyprinodon > Cyprinodon variegatus. The sequence goes on from NW_015150851.1 coordinate 138,908, forward strand.
TTTTTTTCTAAAACATGTTATCTTTTCTGAGGAATTTAAAGCAACACTGCTTTACCTTTTAGCTTCATTTGAGAAACATTAATGTTTTCTGGAAGTAGGGTACAGAGAAGCACAAATAAGCTAAGAGAAGCACAAATTTGTCAAAACAGTTCTGTTTAAGTGGAGGAGATGATGCTGTCAGAGTAAACTAGTAGATTTTCACATGACTTTTAGACTCATCTAAAAATCTAATAATCATATTGATGTTGTTGCTTTTCAATGAGCTCTATAAGAATCTACGTCTGTCTGCTCCTTATTTTAAGAAAAATATTAAGCTCTATGAGTGTTTTTTTAAGACAAGAGGAAAACATTTAAATCCTGAAAGTAACTGAATGTTTGAGAGAGTTGATTAAATATGTATGGAGGGTTAAAGGGGACAAAAATAAATAAATAAATAGGTCATAAAAGCAGAAGTGTTCTAAAATACTGGATGCATTACATGTCAAATGTAAAATTGAATAAATGTACCATTAAATGATTAAATGTATAATTTATTAATGCAATACATTATTAAACAAATATGAATCAAATATGAAATAAAATTATATTTTTTATAAATAAATGTCAAATTAAATATTTAAATCTCAAAAACCCTTTATGTAGAAAAGATAATCGATATTTGTTTTTTTGTCAGATTATTTAATGATAATTCTAGTTTAAAAGAATAGAATTTCCTGTATATTATTTAACGCTTTAAATGGTTAAAAAGATAAAGTGTACCCTCTTTATAAAATTATGTGACGGGTATAATCATTGAAAACTGAGTGGCAATATGGAACAAAATGGATAAAATATGTCATAAAGTATAAAAAAAAAAGAAGAAACTAAATATTTTGCTCAGGTGGACTTTTATGGAGTGAATTCTTTCCATTATTGTTGCAAGCAAAGAGTACATTTTGTAAATGGAAATAATAATAATAATAAAAAAACAGTTCTGTAAACTGAAATAAAAAGTACAATCCAGAAATTACAGTTTGACAATTTTTTTAGATAAAATATAAAAAAAAAGCTTTTTATAGTATATGTTGTTTTTTTTGTTTGTTTGTTTTTTCTCGTTTTTTTTCATACTCATGAAGCTCTAGCGGAAGTT
>NW_015150851.1:143414-145085 GCF_000732505.1 Cyprinodon variegatus
ATTTTGCTCAGGTGGACTTTTATGGAGTGAATACTTTCCATTATTGTTGCAAGCAAAGAGTACATATTGTAAATGGAAATAATAATAATAATAAAGAGAAACAGAAAAACAATAAGTGGGAATGCATAAGCATTCCCACTTGATTACATATAACATGTAAACCTCCTGCACACTGTAACTTGTTAATTGTAACCAGCCGTTCTAAAGAGGTGCTTTATAGGAAAGTTAGGTGATGATTTTAAAGTACCAGATAAAAGTTTAATTTTACAACATTTAAATCTGGACCACGTGTGTATCCCCTACATAGCTGGGAAATAAAGTAGAAATGAGCAGGAGGATCTCAGGTGCCTCATGGGGGGAATGAGGACCCTTAAGTTGTAGGTACGCACCTGTTAATGTCAACATAACATGGCATTGAAGCTAGAACTAATGAGCAGGCAGACAGGCCCATCATTCACTACAGCTGATGGTGTTTCCTCCGCGGCTGAAGGCCATGAGATGCTGCGCAGTGACAGCAGGAACCCGCTTCTCTCAGTCTAACAGAGTTAACTCAGCCTGACCCTTCAGCTTCCTCCTTTCTAACACCATGACGTCCCCAAACACGCTGACATCATCCCTCTGCTAAAGTTAACACCTCAGCATCGATGTCTGCCCCCCTTCTCAACTCTTACCTTTCTGAGTCTTTTCTTTAGGATCGATTCCACGGCGAACACTTGCTCTCCGATGGCAGAGAGCTCCATCTCTGCGCGCTCCGCTCTAAGCTAACGGTAACGGCGCGTGCCTCCGTCCTGCTTCGGTTTGAACAGGTTTATCCACAACAGGAGGGTCCTTCGCTCCAATCTGGTGACTTTACAAAAATCTGCGACACATCTGCACGGCGAACTGCTCTGCGCGCGCTCCCGGAAGCGCGCACCGGATCGGTTGGGGCGCGAGCCGCTGGCTGCCTTATCATCCTCGTGAACAGCAAACAGTGATAGTACACTCAGCTCCTTCCTATGGGCCGATTAAACTTATAGTTATTTATTCTGAAATAAGAGAAAAAAATGCGGGTTCATTTTTTTTTCTGTCGTTATATTTTTAAATCGTTCTTACATCTTTAGATATCACATTTCCAAACCAAACATTTATCAAGTTAAATGTGCAGTTTACAAACTAAATATTTGAACTTGTTAATTAATATTGATTTAGAAAGCTAAATATTTTGCACTAAATTAAATATTTAGAAAGCAAACTAAATATTTGGTTTACAAAGCATTTAGTTTTCAAACTAAATATTTAGCTTCTAATTAAATATTAATTTAAAATCTAAGTTTTAAGTCTGAACTCAAATAAATATTTAAAAACTAAACATTAAAATATTAACAAGGAGGCCCCAGAGTTATTGCCCTTTGTGGACAGCACAACCATAAACCATTACATGTCAGAGTTCTTAAAGATCTCCTAGGAGTACAGAATAATACAGAATAATAATATACATAATGAAAAGGCCGGAGCTTGACCAACGGGCTGCTACAGACTGCCTATTTCCCCTTATGATGTCACAAGGGGAATAATTTTCAAACAGACCACTTTGAGCACACATTACCTAAGAGGTGGAGAAAGCTGGTGAGTGTGGAATGGTTTTTTTCTATGTGTGAACCTCATACACAGCTGTTACAAAATGTTTAAAAA
>NW_015150851.1:146083-147637 GCF_000732505.1 Cyprinodon variegatus
GAACAGAGCCGCGTCTTTATTACCCCTTACCCCAGAAGATGATGAGCAAGAGTTCACACTCTTGATAGAAGATCGGCAGCATCTGGCTGCAAACACTGAAGAACTTAGCTTCCATAGGAAATCCAGCCTGCTCTGTTCCTTCTTGTAGAGGCTTTATAGTACGGACTCATAAGTAGGAATCAGGAAGAGAAGGCAATAATTTAAATTTCATTTCTTTATACTTTTTCAAACAGAAGCACAAAATGATGGCTTCACCAATACTGATACCCAATAATAAACTGCCTATTAAGGGCGAGAGCTAATATTTAGCGGTACATTTTCAAACCCCCCCACACCCCCCACCCCCCCAGCGCTGACAGTGATTTCTTTTTGCTTAAGTTAAACACTAACAATCCTGAAACACATCATAATTTTTACCATTTCAATGATCCAGCAACTGCATGAAAATAAATGTTTAGATTGAGGGGGAAAAAAAAGCTTAAAAAAACAAAATAACAAATATTTAACTAACAGGACTCCGTAATTTCATATAAAATCATAATTTCTAACCATTATGTGCTACTATCATATGAATTTAAAAAACGTGATTATGTAACTTTAAGTTGTAATTTTACTGGGCTGATTCAGAAAACCTTATTTATTAATTTATACAATAGAAAACAAATCTGCATGGATGCTTTCTTAAATAAAATACAGTGCACAACCTGATTTTAGAGCAAACAAGGCAAAACGATTAACCCTTTATAGGGCACTTTATAGGGTACTTTGAAAATCAAAACTTCAAGCCAAAAATGTTATTATAATACAGGACAAGAGCTTATTACCTTTGTAACATAAAAAAAAACAAAACTGAGATTTTGATGGGAAAAATTTATGTCAGTGTAATAACAAGAAAAGCCAACTATATATTAAATAACAAAAGTGCTTCTATAAGAAATACATTAAACACTGAGAATGAAAAACACTTTTTTTTTTTGGTCCAACATAACCTTAGAGGCATTAATGCTGATACTGGCACTTACATTTTTTAGTTTATAAACCTAAATATAATTCTTAACTAGGCTATTAACTTTTTAACTTTTCAATTAGCTTTTTGCATTTTTTTCTTTACTTTTTTTTTTTTCCCAACTTAATTTATAGTAGGAGATATATCATTCAAAGGCTAATATAATTGGTCAAATCCAAAAATAAGATATACAGCCATGTAGCAAGATCTTTGCTGAATCGCTGGATATAGATCTTGTGCTTCTAGACCTCACTGAGGGATGGGGGGGGACTCCATCTATAAGGGGTATGCAAGATATTGAAAACGGTATTAAAGGTTAAAAAAAACAACACACCCACACAAAGAATCACATTATAGGTGTTTCCTGGACCTTTCAAAAACAAAAGTATACACACTAATGAAACCACAATAATGCAAAGAAGCCTTTTTTGGGGTGTGAAAGTATCAATCTCCCAACAATAGTGCTTATTATGATACCAACTTCTGCTGCTCTCTAGCAAAACATAGAAAATATTTGAAATGCATTATATAAATATACCTGTAGATGG
>NW_015150851.1:147822-161525 GCF_000732505.1 Cyprinodon variegatus
TATAAACGTTTACAATATTACTGAATAACACAGAGACATGAGTTGCCAGTAGGAGCATTTTATTTTTTATGAAAAAATAAAGTACACTGACAATCAGGATTCCTTAAGAGGACGGACTTAATGGATTGTCATGGCAATAAAGCAAGAAAAAAAACAAAGTAAATGTGATCTCAGGTTGTCTTATCCGAGTTCAGTGAAGGAAAATATCCGACATTAATTCACATGGATATAATGTGTCATAAAGGGATTAGACAGGCGTGGAGTCTGAGAATGCGGTTTCAAATTCAAAATAAAACATGCACAACTTGTACTTTTTTATTTCTTATTATATAAAAGAAAAAGGTACAGATTAGCAGATTCCTGTAACATAAATTCCTTGGCAGAGAAATGAAACCTCATCGCTCAAAACAAAAGGGCATTTTCCATTTCTCTTCTTTAGTCATTATAAACGCCTTCAGGCTTTAATCTACCGATATGACGCCAAACAGCAAAACTCACTCCTAATTGTACTGATACTTTATATGTAAACAAGTTAAGGCCGATATAATCATTAACATGTCCAGACGCATGTTTAATACAAAGAGTTTAAGAGACGTAACATCCAACATCTGCCTTTTCTCACAACTTTCATTTTTCATTCTACTTTCTTGAAACCTGCCAAAACATTTTGCTCTTTAGATTCCTTCCAGATATTCAAGCTAACAACCTTCATCAGCCGTCTAACCTTCCTCCAATTCAGAACCAAACTATTACCGTAAATAACTTCCTGGGACAGTCTGTGGTTTCATGTTAAAGCTGTATTTGGCTGCTGTGTTTTAAGAAAAAAAAAGAAGAAATTGAGCCCTTTATCTGCTGAGTTCCTGCTACAGAGGGCTGCCCATTGACGCAAAAGATAGGTAAAAAAGAAGGAACCCTGGAAGCAACCAATCAGGGCTTAGCGAGGCATTTGAGTGGTAAAGAGCTAGCATATAAACTTTTAGTGTACAGTAGGGATTTTTTTTTTAATTAATGATCATTCAGTCAGTAGGATTCAATCAAGTCATCACACAAGGCTGAGTGCAGTTCAGAAAATAATCCTCCTCACCATCTACAGGTGGACAGATCCGACTAAAGTTGATCCAAAGAGAAATTCACCCTAGAAAAATAAAAAAAATCTTTTTCATTTACTAGAGGGTAACATTTGTGTGTAGTGCAATACTTTTAAAGAATTAACATCGTTTTAAGCGAGCTGAAGCAAATATCCACTAGAGGGCGTACTTGGCCTGAGTGTTGCATTGCTGTGTTGCTGTGATTGGATGGATAAAGTTGGGGGGGTACAGTAACAGCAGAGAAAGGATGCACTTAGGTGGGAGGTTAAGGATGGGGAATATAGAGTAACATAACGCATAAAGGAGAGAATAGAAAAACAATGAATGTGAACGTCACAATGTAAAAAAATCCCCTTTTATCCTGACATCCAAAACTCCCAAAACTTTGGAAACAATAGAAAAAAAAAGAATCTGATTGAAACAGATTGAAAGAACTGAGAGTCATTCTTTGATTCTCTGCGAAGTGTTTGCCTCCTTCATTCCTTTGTCTCTCATGTCAGATGAGTGTTCAGCAACTGCTGTGTAAACAAAACCCAGGAAAAGAAGCGTGGAGGAGGAGGAGGAAATGCGGTGGAGAGGACTACAACTGCAAGGGTGCATCCATGCCGCTTCCTGTGACGGGTCCGTTCCCTGGACGTGATTGGTTGCTTCAACTGTTAGCCATCTGAGCGCCATGTTTGATGCGCCTCCACCTCTTCCGAGACAACCAGCAGGAGTTCACAGTTCTTCCCTCGTAGCTGCTGACGGAGAAACTTCCTAGATGTTTTTTTTTTTTTTGAATTAGAGAAATAGGAGAGACAGTAAGACAATAACATAAAAAAAAGAAGCTTTTTATGAACCACAAAAAAGGTGGAGCAAGGAAAGCTGACGAGGAACACTGGGAAAGTTGACGGCTGGCCAATAGAGGGGCCTAGAGCACCGCCCCCATGACCCTGATTAAGACGTTAAAATTATTATTATTTTTTTGTAATTTCATTTAAAATATTTAAACGCTTCAAAAATATATTTATATATATTTTTTTGTTGTGCAAGATAAATATTTAATCTTTAATGACAAGTAAAGCATAATTCCATTTTTTGTCCAACGGTCAATGGGCTTTTTACTTGCCCGTTAACTCTCGTTAAAAGTTGTACATGCGCAGCAGAGGAGAGGTGACAGGAAGTGTGTTTGCTCACCACCTCTCGCCACAGTGTTTTGTGGGTGATTGACAGGTCGAGTCGCGGGAGTTGGAGACGCGCTCGAGAGAGAGAAACGGTGCAAGAAATGTCCTTTTCCAGGACCTGGTTTAGCTACGAGGCTAGGCTAACGGCATGCGGCGAGGCTAAAGCTTTATCCTGCTTTCCCTGCCTCCTTTTCACAGTCACGATCTGTTCCAGCATGGATAAAGACAGCTAGGACTGATTTAAAGCACTTTTTAAGAAAAGGCAAAGAAGAAAAACAATCTGGGATTCACATGGAAAATAAGAGAATATAGTCTATTTTTTCTAGATGTTTGTTCATTTGCATAGTTGCTCTTAATTAAACACATTCTCAGAAAATAAAAATTTTTTGTATATTAAAAAAACATATAGCTGACTAATAGCTTAATTATTAAACTGTTAGATTATTTTTTAGGTTTGTGACACAATATGCAAAACCCAGATTTACCAAGCCTCAGAAGGGCAAAAGTTATACACAAAAAGTAAACCTGTACATGAAATTATGTTTTGCATTTATAAAGAGAATTTATGATGTTTTTGTTTGCATTCATATAAATATACACACACACACACACACACACACACACACACACACCCCTACTCAAATTCTCTTTATCAAATTTAATTTTATGATTTTCTTTCAGATTTGTTCCAGATTACTGTTTCTTAACAGTGAGGAGCAAAGAAGCCTTTCTATTGGTCTGCTGGATGTCGGCACATTTTTTCTGGAATAAATGAAACATAAACCAGTTTCTAGTTCTGTCCTTTCTATCTTATCTTATTCTCACCTGAGCTCATCCGGACTGCCAATAGGCTGAGGGTTGCGTAGCTTAGAGTCCAGGTTGTAGTAAACCCCTCCCACCTCCCTGACTCCAATCCAGTGCTGGCGTTTAAGAGGCAACCGGAGAGGCCCCCAGCGCAGATTGGACGGTACGTTCAGAATGAAGCCCTCCACGTTGGAGAGCTCGATTCTGTCTACGTCTCTGTGGAGGTAAAAGAAAACTCAAGTTAAAAACATTATTATAGGTGATCTTCAAAACTTAAGAGACTCATACATGTTAATAAAACTCCCAAAAAAATAGGGACAGAACAGGTTTGGTCGTAGAGTGTTGTTAAAACTACGCGAAAAGCACAAAACACAGATTCCACCCAGAACATTTAGCTGTCAGCAGTATTATAGCACTCAAGAACCGGTATTAACCCATCTACTATTTTATAGTGGTTTAAATGTATGAAAAATTCCTACAACATTTTTAGCTTATTTATATCAGGTTTTATTTTTTGGTTTAGATTTTTACTTTCAAATATTTTTAGGAGGTGGATTTTTACAAACTCTATTCTTTTCAATTCCTATTTTGCAGATTTGAGCCTCTATATTCCTACAGAAATGTGTCTGCTCGTCTGTTAGCTACAGCAGGAAACTTAAAAAAATTATAACATTTGGAAAATTATATCTAAGAGAATAAAATATCCCCCTCAAATTTAAAAAAAAAAAAAAAAGATTTAGAAAACAATAGGTAAAAAATATAAATAAAAATCCATAATTTAAGACATATTTGAAAAGGAAATAGGATTTGATATCTGAAAAAAAAAAGTAATCCCCCAAATAAAAAAAAAAAAAATCCATCCATCCATCTATATAATATTTATTAGGGCTGTGCCATTTTAATATATGTCTGCTAGACGTCCCTCCTTTCTCTGAAAGTATTCAAACCAGTGCAGATTAATAACATAGTTGCTACACATCATCACTGTTGTTAACCAGGTTAGAGTATTTTCATCCACATTATGCAAAATGGTTTTCAAAAATTTAATTTTTAAATTTCCCTTTTCAAAAAGTGTTGTTTTCTTTCAATAATATCGGAACACATTTCTCCCCATACTATCCTTCCCAGACAGGAGTGTAAATAAATAAAACAAAAACTTTGTGCTGCATGAAAAGGGAGCAGAGGGAAAGTTGCGCTCATCGGATGAGTAACGCGGATTATGTTCCCGTTTAGAAAGACAGGAACTGATTTGAGCAGGAAACATCTCAGCGGCCACTCATGCTGTTATCAATCCTGTAAGGCTCATAATAAAGGAAGAACAAACAGAAGGAAGTGTTGACTAATTACTGATTGCTTTAGTTTAGATTGAGTGATGAGCCGACCTCCTGTTTGCATTTCAGGCTTCAGTCCTGACTGGTTCCTGTCCTTATGAACACTTTGATTTAGAAACATGTGGAAAGAAACAACCAAACATTTGGACGCAAACAGAAGTGTTTATCTTTGGGGTTTTCGACCTCTCCCCAACCAATCATGGACCATGTGGGGAATCAAACTAAAACAGCAGTAAAATACAAACTACAGATGTACAGAGAGTGATGCCGTCTCACTGGATCCAGGCTCAGAAATCTCCCCAGTGGTGGGATGTGTTACAGGTGGAGAAGCTCAGAGGGACACTAACAAACTGAACAGGACTTCTAACAGCATGATCAGGCAGGAACTGAACTCTCCGACAGTGATCATCAGAGAGGACAATGTGCTCTAAAGTAAACACCATCCTGGACTTTCCCTCCCATCCTCTCCAAATCAGCTGCACAGTCTCAGCATTTTGCCACTGAGCAACTCAGGAGAACGTTTCTGCTGGTAGAGTTCACAGCAATGCACTATAGATGACACTTTACTGTAGGTGACAAATCAAACTGTATAAGCCCTTTATAATGAGCCTGTCTGGCTCTTTATACTTAAGTAGAAGTATAGATACTGCAGTTTAAAAACACTCTGGTAAAAGTTGAAGTTTTACCTTGACCTCTTTACTCAAGTAAAAGTGAAAAAGTATGTGCTCCAAAAACGACTTAAAGTATAAAAGTATAAAGTAACCTTTAATAAAAACAGCCAGATGCCACTATATTAATTGAAAGCTCAATTTTTCTACTATTTCGAAAAAGATAGGATGAGGGAGGTCTTGTTGGTCTCCGTCTCCCGATACGCTCTCTCCTTTGTCCGACATTTCAACATATTTTTCTGAATCCATCATTGTAGCATGGCATAGACAATTCCTGTTTACAGTTTGAAGAACACCTGCTTGCTTCTGATGATTTCCTTTAGCTAACCAATGAGTGTTTGCGTTATATGACTCGTCCAGTTACACTAGTTTTCACTAGATGTGGATGGAGCCAATGATCTGCATTGGATGGAGCACACGACGGGAAATAAATATTTATAAACATTAAACCGAAGCCAAGAGTAACGAGTAACGTTTGTTTTAAAAATGTAAGAAATAGAAAGTACAGATACTTGTTTGAAATGTAATAAGTAGAAGTCAGAAGTAATAAGAAAAATAAGTACCTCAACACTTAAATACAGTTACTTGACACCTCTGCTGCCTGGTAATAAACCACCAAATGTTCACTCCAAGCTGAAAAACAAAAACTATTGTGTTTTGCAATATTCTCAACTTAGTGAGTTGAGATCCAAGTCAAGATTGTCTGATGTCANTAAAATTACGAGGTCACGTAGCAGCTGGACCCGCCGGTGGGTCCGTAGGGTTCAAGGGGTTAGCTAACCAATGAGTGTTTGCGTTATATGACTCATCCAATTACACCAGTTTTCACTAGATGTGAATGGAGCCAATGATCTGCTTTGGAAGGCGCAAATAAAATATTTATAAACATTAAACCAAAGCCAAGAGTAACGAGTAACGTTTGTTTTAAAAATGTAAGAAATAGAAAGTACAGATACTTGTTTGAAAATGTAATGAGTAGAAGTCAGAAGTAATAAGAGAAATAAGTACCTCAATACTTAAATAAAAGGAGAAAAAGTTTACAAGATTTTAAATCGTGGCCAAGCATTACTAATGCGTAGGTAGGAGATAGAGAAATTATAGCCAGCATGCAATGATTAACCGTACATCCTCTATTGTTGCCCTGATGCCTTTCATCTGGCATTTTTTGTGCGTCCAGTAATAAGCATGCAGTCTCTCTGGTCCTTTCAGCTCCTTCTGGACGAAGTCAATAACATGGCCAATGTCAACATACTCTTTATGTCTCAATCTGTATGCTTTCAGCACCTGAATTAAATGTGTCTCACCTCTCCCCTCTGTTTAACTGCAAGAGATCGCAGGATGTCACATTAGTCCATTCCAAGGATAAAACAAAATGAAATCTATGCTCTCCATGTTTCTAAAATGTATGCTACACCACCATAAAGGAGCTCCCTCACAAATCTGAATCTCAAATATCTCGTTCACATGCATTAGTAAAACGTGGCCATGATTTAACATCTTGTAAACCTTTTTTCTGTCCGTGTCACCAGACGGGCTCCCTACTTTTACAATTTATTACCATTTTTAAAAATCCATGCATCCATCTTTTCCTGCCTATACCATCAGGGTTGCGGTGTGGGCGGGGCCTATCTGTGGCACTTAATGAGCAAGAGGTGGAGTGGACACATTACAGGGCATACAACCATGCACACACTCACACCTTTCAGAGACACCAATGAACCTAACAGTCATGTTTTTAGACTGTGTGAGGAAGCTGGAGTACCCGGAGAGAACCAGTGCATACACAGGGAGAACATGCAAACTCCATGCAGAAAGACCCCAGGCTGGGAATCGAACCCAGAACATTTCTTGCCGCAAGGCAACAGTGCTACAAGCGGTGCGAGCATGCAGCCCTGCTTTCAGAAATAATTGAAGTAATTCTGATTTACTTTTAAGCTAAATGTGCAAACTAGTTAAAAATCCATAGAAAATATATTTAAAAAAAAATAACCAACCCACCTTGTCTCACTATGGATCATTTTAAAGATCCAAAGTCACTTTATACTCTACAAAAAGACCAAAAACAATAAGATCCTCATAAACTAAAGGCCAATTTATGCTTCTGACGCATAGCCTCTGCAACCGTCAAATCCGTCTCTGTCCTCAAAAAAATTCCTGACTACGCGTCGGACAGTGGCAACCCGTGCAGACAAAAAGCAGCTGTGATTGGTCCTTGGTGTGCCTTTCCAGCTGTCCGTGTGGTCGTCCTTCTCGATACAGTGCCAGGGAGCACCATTTTTAAAAACCGAGGAACAACTATATTGAACAACTACGTTGAAGTACAATCCGTTGAAGTTCTCGGAAGTTCATGATTAGGCTCCTCCTTGCGCTTTGGCGGGAAACTGCTGTGCGTCCCTAGAAATTCCAGACCGACGTTGCAGAAGCATACCAGCAAAACTGGTGACCAGACCCACGGGACATTTGATGTGTGCGGTTGCAGATGTGTAATCTGCCCTTAAAGGGGAACACTGTGTTTTTTTTTTTTTTACATTGGGCCCTTGATTTTACGTTATTACATCATGTTCTACTCACCCCTATTAGTTTTGTGTCAGCTCCAAATGACACAAAACTCATATGAGTTAGTAGAACATGATGTAATAACGTAAAATCAAGGGCCCAATGTAAAAAAAAAAAAACACGGTGTTCCCCTTTAAGGTTACATAACCAAGCATCCATCCTGATAGTGTTTAGAGTCCGTTTTAAGCCTAAATAGAATTGCAGCAGCAGCTGCAATGAGCTTATATTGCAAGAAAGATAGTCGCGAAATTTGTTAATTCACAAACTCCTGAAAATACATCTTGCCAAATGCCAACAAATGCATTTGGCATTGATAGAGAAATGTTATGGACCAATGAAACGCAGCAACAATTCAATTTTCTATTCAGTTTATTTCTATAGCTCCAATTCACAACAGTTCATTTCAGGTCACTTTACTATGTGAGTGAAGTTGGCCCCCCCACCTTCTTCAAATCAGACAAAATTAGTGTCAAACGTTTGTGCTGGTTTGTGCCGCTATTGTTTTAAAGATATAAAGAAATATTTCTAGAGGTCATCAAAGGTCAACCAGCCCCCCCCCACCTTCTTCAAATCTTCAAATCCAAAGAGGCACAAACGAAAAATGTTGCTGCACAAACCAGCAGAAATGTAGCACAAACGTTTGACACTAATTTTGTCTGATTTGAAGAAGGTGGGGGGGCCAACCTCACTCAGGTCACTTTACAGAGACAATTCAACCAGACCGAACAATCAGATTGGTTAAAAGTTTTCTATCCAAGAAAAAAACAGCTGATTGCATCGACTCATTGACTGTTGAGCAATCTCTCAAACCAAGCATGCTTGTAGCGACAGTGGAGAGGAAAAACTCCCTTTTAACAGGAAGGAACCTCCAATGTCTATGGTGTCAATGCGTCAGAGGCGGAAGCCTGAAGAAAAAACAAAGATCAACATACTTTTGAGTTTTTTTTACTCTGGATCTTAAGACTTTCCTAATTATTTGTACAACTCTGCTGAGAAGTGCTAACTTGCTAAGCAACATCACTTCCTTGAGTACCTCCTCCTCACATATGCAGTATTCTACCTCCAGTCAGTCTCTGTTGTTATTGTCAACCAAAGGCCTTCATTTATAACAAACTGAGAAAAACAGATGCATACAACAAAAACACAAAACACCGAAAAAATGCTATAATCTTCCACAAAAATCTTTATATGCAACCAGAGTAAGCTACTAGTTCATAAATAAAAAAATTGTAAAAAGGTGACTAGGCTATGAGTAAATGAAAGTGACTCTTGTCATTTCTGTGATTACAAATGTCTCCTTTTTCCACATTGTGGTAATAAACCACCAAAATGTTCACTCCAAGCTGAAAAACAAAAACTATTGTGTTTTGCAATATTCTCAACTTAGTGAGTTGAGATCCAAGTCAAGATTGTCTGATGTCACCTGATCGGGAAGGTCGGGCGTGCTAGCGCATTGGTTAGCACACACAACCCAAGTACGGAGATCTTAGTCCCCGACGCGTCCGACCCGGTTACGAATCTGACCTGTGGTCCTTTGCCGCATGTCTCTCCCCTTCTTTCATACCTCCTGTCAGCCTACTGTCCAAAAAACAAGCCACTGAAAGGTAGTGGAAACCAGCATGGATGCTGCTAAAACTTAGCTTTTTGTACTAAATTTATTCCTAAGACAAGGTTAAACAAGAGAGTGTTTCTGACTGGTAATCTAATAATGGGGGAAACACCTTTTCTTTTCCTGCAGGGATATGAGATAACTGCCAATAAAACGTTTGCACAAGTGTCTACATTTCTAAATGTGAGTCAATAACGTAAAAACTAATTTAGATTTTTTTTTCTTGTTTTCATCTCACTGATAGATGCAATATCAAATCTTTATCTGTAAAAATACAAGTTTATATTTAATGAATACAATTTACAAAGTTTCAACTATGGCTGCAGCTAACCAGTATTTTGCCAATAGATTAATCTGTTCTTCAGATTAATTGATTAATAATCGCATAGCAAAAGCTTCTTAAAGAAGATTTTTTACAGAATTAAACCAGGTGAAACTAAAGCTTCTGGATAGAGCAGATTGACAAAGTTTTGGTATATTTCCTACTTTAAGTGTGTGACTCTGTCAGCTAAAGGCATTTCTTAGAGTCTCTACACTCCAGGTGTAACTTTATAACTCCTAAACTGCTTTTAGAGATAAGTCACCTGATGTCACATGTATGTATAAAATTACAAGAAACAAATACAAATCTTGAATAAAGGGGTTGGCTATACATCGACTTACGTTTACAAATCTAGACAGCTATGTAAAAGTTTTATTGGAAGTTGTCTAATCTCATAGCTGGTATCTAAACACAGCAGATTAAAGGATCATCAGGAAGAGCACCAAAGTGGTCCAGCAGATGCATTGTCAGTGGAAGAAGAGCCATTGAGTCTTCAAATTAACCTGAAAAGGGTCATCAGGTCATATCCAAACACTCTGAAGTTATTTATTCAACAGCAGGAGGGTTTATTCATGGGTGTTATGTATGTATGACTAACCAATATTAACCTCTATGTCAGACTGCAATGCTCAGTGAAATGTAAATAAAAAAGATCTGAGGCCATGTCAGACTGTGCAGGCGGGGGTTAGCGTGTATGAGGACTCTCTGGGAAGGGAAGCCAGAGAAACACCTCTGCTCAGTTACACATGTTTATACAGCAAAGTATCCGGGGATCAAATGTGAGCCTGCTTCATCCGTCTGAGAGTGGATGAAAGTGGGTCATTAGCAGTGTGGCAAACGTAGATGAGAAGGCTGCAGTTTTCTGGCTGATGATCGATATTTTAAAAGTCTGAACTGCTAATTCGGATTTTTTTTTTTTTATATATGACTGAGGTTCTCATTTAATCAGAATAAACCTTTGATATTTCCATCTTAACTTTTTGAAAAACATTAGTGAAACAATAAGAACAGCTAATGAGGTAGTGCTCTCAAATAGAAATAACTTCAACCTTTATGGAGGTGGATAAAATCGGTATAACATCCTAGTATCAACTGATCGACAAATCTTCAACAACAAATAATGGAAATCATCGCCGAATCAATTCAATTCAGTTTATTTCTATAGCTCCAATTCACAACACACGTCATCTCAAGGCCCTTTACAGTTCACCAGGTCATCCAGTCGATTGATTCCTAGTTTTCTATCTAAGGAAAACCAGCTGATTGCATTGACTCATTGACTCTTCAGCAATCCCTCACACTAAGCAAGATTGTAGGGACAGTGGAGAGGAAAAACTCCCTTTTAACAGGAAACCTCCAACAGACCCAGGTTCAGTGTTGGCAGCCATCTGCTGAGGCCCACTGCAGTTCAAGGAGACAGAAGCAGAGATAAGCCCCATTTTCACTACCCTCTGAAATCCGATCCATGCTGAGGTTGAATCAGTTAACCGTGCTGAACTCGGTTCCTTATGACCATTTGCACACCATGCTAGCACAGTTGATCGCCTCCTAGTGGAGATATACGGTACTACTGCTCTCTAGAGGTAAACAAACCAACATGGCAGCGCCCTTAACATTCAGAAAGTTTGCTGAGAGTGAAGCGGAGAAGGCAGCCTTTGGTGAATGTACTTGACAGAGTGGGGAAGTGGATACGAGAAATGATAGTCTAATCAGGCAGACGTTGAGGTTCATCACACTGCTGAGCAGAATCATAACTGGAGATGACGTGGTCTGCTCATGCGCTCTTTGTTATCTGAGAACCGAGCCTGAACTGAACAGCGCCGAGCCCTACTGATGAACTAGTACCAGTTTAGCGCGGTTCGGTTGTGTCTGGGTTGGTCCGGTTCAGTGCTGCGTACCATTTATGACACAGTTATCTTGGGTAGCGTGCTCGGACCGATTTCGGCATGGTTTCAAAAGCGTAGTGGAAATGGGGCTATAGAAAGAGATGCAGAGATGCAAAAGGAAACTGTCAACCAGCTCCGCAGAGGGGCCCCGTCCAGCAAACACTCATCCAGGCAGACAAGCCTCGAGCCAGCTGCCATGTCAGAGGATGAAGAGCACATCCAGTTAGTCACAGTCAGAGAAACAGGACTACACTGATCCATCATCAATCAGTGCAGCTCTAGTAGACAGAGCTTTAGAGCTAACATGAAGTTCATGTCTAAAAACAGCCATGTCTTCAAGCTATGATATAAGAGAAGAGTGGGAGAAGGTTTCCTAATAGCTGTGGGAAAATCTAAACTGGGAGTTCCTTTTTTCATGACTGTATGTGACATGAGGGTAAACCCCAGTGCACCATAAGCATTTGTCAAATGTCCAATACTAAATACTTTATTGACACAAAGAGATGTGCAAACAACCAAAGAACAAGCAGAACTTAGCATTTGTTAAGTCCAACTGAAAGCTGGGGCTAGGCTAAAGCTAACCAAGTTAGCGGATACCCCGCTTTCAGCTACTTTTCGCTCTCGCTCTTTTTGGTTTCATCACTGTTCAGTAAATATTTGGAATTGTTTTGTGCATATCAATAAAACAAAGTGCCTCACATACCTTCTTTTATCCCACCACACTGCTTCAAATCCGCGGGTCTGCAAGGCCGCCATGATGACATTTACATCATAGTTTCCATTTCCCAGCATGCTCTTTTTGTGAGGCGTCACCATAGTGCTGGGACATAACCTGCAAAGTGTTGAGAAGGAGGAATCAACCACTGTCCATATGCAACATTATATGATTCCTGGCTGTTTTAGTTTAGATTTTATGAGAAAGATCAAGACAAAGTAGCATCTAACTTGGAGTAAAAAGAAATGCTTAAAAAAGATTAACTAGTCCATGCATTTGTTACTTCAAGGCTGGACTATAGTAATTCTTTATTATCAGGAAGTCCAAAAACTGTAGTTAAAAGCCTTCAGCTGATCCAAAATGCTGCAGCCAGAGTTCTGATGAAAATGAAAAAGAGAGATCATATCTCTCCTATCCTGGCTTCTCTTCATTGGCTTCCTGTTAAATCCAGAATAGAATTTAAAATCATCCTTCTCACATATAAAGCCCTGTTGCAGAACTCTTCACTAACAGACTGCTGCACCCTAAATGCACCAGGGAGCGTTATCACAGATCCTTCCTCCCAGCAGCTGGAAGACTCTAGAACCACCACTGTTCCCAACAACCTCAATAAGCTGTAACATTCATGCTGATTTTGCAGTTTCTACCTTAGTCAGTTAAATAACATGCTGCTGTCATTTTGCACATCTCTGAAGATGCTGCTATTTTCAAATATCCATTACTGTAAAGATATGCATAGCTGCATATCGGTTATTTATTCTCCAGGTGCACAGTTTTATATAATTAAAACACTTTACAGTCTTGTATTTTATTGCTTATCTTTTAACTCTTCACTATTATGTTATACTTATACATTTTTCTAAGGTCAAGATTTGTGTGACAGTTTATCTAAAAATTTTTTGCTGCTGTAAACAGCAGAATTTCCCCATTGTGGGACAATAAAGGGATTTTCTATTCTGTTCTATTATGGCGTCGGGATTCCACACATGCAATAAATGCTCCTACGAGCAGCTTTACTAAATACAGACATTCATAAACTACTAGTGCATTTTTTTAAGGTGTTACATGAGCAATTAGAGAACCACGGGCCCCAATATATCAGCCACATGAGTGCTTGTTCCTTCTCTGCGTGGCTGGGGACTAGTTTCTACTTACTCCAATTAACTTTGGTCACTTTGAAGGCGTTACACACCGGACAAAGCAACCCGCCTGTGATTGGCTACTTTTCAGGAAGTCCATCATCTTCAGTTGTGATTTGTTACCAAGGTAACCAGCGTGGACCGTCTTCTCATTTCCAGCTGATGCTGAGTTAACAGAAAGTATTGGGTTGTTTCAGCTAAACATTTTTTTGCAGATGATCCTATAACCCTTATAAACAGACACCCTAAAGCTAATCAAAATCCACTATTTATCCAGACCATCTTATATCTAATGATAACTTCACTTACACACTTCCAACTCTTGAAACAAAACGGTTAGAATACAGCCTCAAGAGGTGGGATTTCTTGAAAAGTAGCCAATCACAGGTTAGGTTGCTTTTTTTTAGTGGGTTTAGAGTGAC
>NW_015150851.1:163380-172788 GCF_000732505.1 Cyprinodon variegatus
CACAGAGGAGCTTAGTGCCCTGTGAACTGAGCTTCTTAAGAACTGCTCCTTTCCTCTCTGTGTGCATGTTCATACTTTCACTGTGTTAGTCATTCGTTGCGTTCGCCTGTCTGCTAAGCTCAAAACAACCGCGCCTGGCTTGAAGGAGAAACCAGGAGAACAGCTGAGCATATTTACGACAGTGCACTTTTACTTTCGCCCTCTGGGGGGAGCCTCGCTGGAAAATCAACACCGGTTGCATAGTGTACCTTTAACACTTTCCTTTTTGATAAAGCTTATAGTTAGAGTGGCTCAGGTTATCCTGAACTATCTCTATAGTTATGCTGCTATAGGCTTAGACTGCAGGAGGGCATAAGGACATTTCCTACATAATTGTTTTTTTTTCTTCATTTTTTATTATTAAGTAAATCTTAACATTTTAATGATATTTATATAAAATTTTAACTCTGCATTTTATGATAATAAATGTTCAAATATGCAGCATTTTATATAATATGCTACTAATTGTATCACATTTTTTTTAATCCATATTGAAGGTCCGGAGTTTTTTTTTTTTATAATGTGGTAATGCGACACGATCAATTACACATAGCAGAAATCCTGGGGATGTTTTTTCACTAAATATATTTGTTCAGGGTTGTCAACTGGCCCTTAGAGGTATGGATCTCTACCCTACAGAGGTCCAAGGGTCACAGTGACAATTTAAAGCATATTAATTTCTAGTTGGATGTTTTACTAAAGCAGCTCTGTCACCTTTGGTAGATTTCCTGAAGGGTTTCCCGACTGAAGGCCATCCCATCCTGGAAGACATTATTGAGCGCGTGTAGCGCGCACAGCTCCCTCCGCTGCTTCTCGTGATATATGGCTGGAGTCGTCGAAATTTGCTGGGGAGGCAGTGGGGTGAGGGAGGAAGAGGAGGAAGACAGCTCCTGTTGGGGCTGACCGTCCCTCGCTTCCCTGCACCTCCTCTCCTCTGCCCCCAAAACTGTTTCCGCTCCTCCAGCTTTCTGCTTGCTGACCTTCCAGGGCATGCAGCCCAGCTCCTGCAGTCCACCTCGGCCCCTCTCCTTCCACTCACTGGCTGGATATGGAGTCCCCATTCCCGGACGTTCACCGCCACCACCACCACCACGTCCTCCTCCTCCAGCTCCACCACTACCACGATCAGGGGGCTACATCGGTGGGAGAGCAGCTCCTCTACCTCTGGGAAGAGAGGAGTCTGTGTGCTCCTATGTCAGCTGTCAGAGGGAGGTGGCGGTAAATAAACACCAACAGGAGTGGATGTAGAAAGCTAAACTCAGCTATTCATGGAAAAAAAAAAGGATGTTTGAAAATAATAGGATCCTCTTGACAAAAATCCTAAATCACATTGTCATCGCTCTCTGGTGCGTTTCCACTTCCTCCATCCTGTGTGTTGTCAGTAGTGTCCCTCCAGTCACCAAACCGGCTGTTTTCCAGGATTTTCCATCACTGGGATGCTGAGCTTGGAGCTTCTTTTGCCCTGGAAACATGTGACAACCAGGTTAGAGTGTTAAAAACAAAACAGAAAATATTTTAAAACCAAGATCCTGAATTATTCTGACTGAATTCTTAAGGCTTATTTTTCCCCAATCACTGTTTTCAGTGTTTTCACAATAATTGTTTTGTGATCTACATAGAGCTAAACTATATCAAGAACTACCCAATCAAGAATGTTCCCAAAAAATATTCAACAAGCACCCCTAAATTGTTACATTCACAGTTAAACAATTAAAAACCCTATTAAAAAAGAACATAATTCACTTAAAACATGGGAGTCTCCAGTCTGTAGCTTTGTTATTTTTGGGGTCCCATTTTTGAGAGCCTCCCTTTTAAATGATCAGTTATCCTAACAACTTTTTTTTATCCTAACGAGCAAACAGAATATGAAAGCCCCTCATTAAATAATGAACTTGGTGTCTAAACCCAGCTTTTAATATATGGAGTGAATTTTGCTCCATGGTTGTTGCAGCAAAGGATACATTTTGTGAAAGGAAATCAGAAAAAAATGAAATCCAGATATAAAAATTTAGAAAACTTCTTTATCAAAAAATGCTTTGACAGTAATTTAGCTGTTTTTTATAATATAAATAGATAAATAATCTAAATAAAAATGACTAAAACCTTTCATTTTGCTCATCATTGCCCACTTTGAACAAACACCTCACTGTCTGCTTAAGCTTATTTCATTCAAATGGCAAAAAAATAAATAAACTGTGCACATTAAATGGTTTCTCTCTAAGACATTTTACACTAAAAAAAACTTACAAAAGATTTTATTATACACACTAATTAACAATTTCAAAAGAACTTAAATGGGAAAAAAAAACATTGCAAAAAATCAGATTATATTACTAACTGAAGTTCTGCACACCACCAGTAGGTGATGACATGTTCGCATGAAGCTTCATGGACTGTGGGGATCGTTGAAGCAATTTGGCCAAATGGCTCAATGCCTCACGAGGCTTCATCTCACCATCACTAATACAAACCCTGCTCAAGACTTGTGTAAACTTTTCTATCATTGTGTAATTCCTATTGTGTAAGTGGAGGGAGAAGAAGCAATAAAGGCTTCAAAAATTGAATACCCGAAAAAAATCGAAAGCACATAACAGAGATCGGTTAGGCTGATGTCGAAATAATTGGTATCAGCCTTAAAATAACTAAAAAAAAAATAAAAAATCTAACAACAACATCAGTTTATAGCTTTAGGTTTGAGGCCTTTGGTCTGAAGACCACCGTTATCTGAACGGCTGAGAGAAAAAAAAAAAGACTAAAAACAAATCATCCAAATGAAAGTTTTAAAGTGGCAAGCCAATCCAATCAAGGAGTCATGGCTATAAATTTGCATTCAAAAACCTTCCAGTGTGTGCACATTTCAATTTATTTTACAATTCAGTTTATTTCTATAGCGCCAATTCAAAACACACTTCATCTCAAGGCACTTTACAGCTCACCAGATCACACAGTCAGATTGATTCAAAGTTTTCTATCTAAGGAAAACCAGCTGATTGCATCAACTCATTGACTCTTCAGCAATCCCTCACACTAAGCATGCTTGTAGTGACAGTGGAGAGGAAAAAACTCCCTTTGAACAGGAAGAAACCTTCAGCAGAACCAGGCTCAGTGTGAGCGGCCATCTGTCGTGGCCGAATGGGGTTCAAAGACACAGAAGCAGACATAGAAAAGGCAACTGTATTATTTATATTAAAATATTAAAGTAAATATATAAGGAAAATTGGCTTTATTTCCTCCAAAGCAAAGTTAACTGACTGCCACCTGAGGAGAGATGAAAAGCTTTTATTTCAGGAGATAATCATTTATTCACACACTTTCTGATTAGTATGGGCAATTTTAATCATACTAACGTCATAATAAATTACATTAACGATTCGATACTACACTTAATAACTATGTTTCATGTTCTGACACATTAAAGTGTGTAAACCTTAAAATGAAGAAATTTGGAACAACTTTTTAACAGATCTGATAACTAAAAAATACTAAAAAATATGTCCAAACTGTGAACCCGACGCGTGTTCAAGCAGAGCCGAATGTATTGGATGTGTTTATAGATGGTTAAAATGCAGTAAAAACAGCCTCTGCTCTTGTTTTCTGTCAGTGGGCCTCAAACAGAGAGAAATTAAACATTTCCAGCAGCTAGTTCTGAATAGAGGAAGCAAGCTGTTAGGAGAACTAGCTAAACGTGACAGCAGCCAAACTCAGGTCATAAGAAAGCTAGCGCTCACATTAAGCAGAGTCAGCCGCTGATGTAAAAATGTCACTTATATGGAGCAGGCAGTGAATCCATGTTAGCAGCATTTTTTGCCGTAAGTCTTTTGGATTTTTTTCTACGTAACTCCGTCTCTTCAGCCAACACAAACACAACGCCTTCTCCTAACTTCGTTATTCCACAACGAGCCGAGACTTACCCGGCCGGTTCCAGCCGGCGGAGGGACCGTCGAGCCTTCATAAAGCCAAATAAAAACTAATTTAGATGTTTTTTCGTTTCCTAAAGGCTGTCCGTTTCCTTTGTCTCTAATACTTTTTTCCTTGTTGAGATCTGCTTCTCTGTCCGTGAAGATCCGCGCATGCGCAGAAGCCTTCCGCGGCTGCGTCAGAAAGCACAGGAGCAGTTCCTCCCCTGACATTAAAAACCCTAAAATACTCCATCATTGATGGGGGGTAGAAATGTTTAAAGTGGGGCTGTTGAATCAGAAGGGGGGCTGTGATGGTTTTTAGCTGACTCATCCCGATAGCCTCTTCAACTGCTGCCTCCATGGAAAACACCTCTGTGTTATGGGGAGTTTCCAGTATTCACAAGTTGGAACTGTCATCTTCCACATTCCAACTGGAAGGGCCCCAAAAGTACGGAAGTTGAATAGGGCCACCAAAAAAAAAAAAAGTTTACTGATTTTTTTAAATTTTATTTCAGTAAAGTCAGAATTCTGATTTTAATGTCCATGATTCAAGAGATCATAGTGTGGAAAAGGAATAGGGCAAAAAGATAACTGATTTTAAACCTTTTATTTCAGTATAAATCAGAATTCTGATTTTAATCCCAGAATTTAGACTTTAATCTCAGAATTCTGACTTTAATCTTAGAATTCCGTGACCATTAAGGAAGAGACCGTAGTACGGAAGAAGATTAGGGCAATAAAAAAAAAAAAAAAAAAGTTAACTGATTTTAAAGTTTTATTTCAGTATAATATGGGGGGGAAAGTCAGAATTTTTAAAGTTAAATTTTTTGGAAACCATGTTTTTTTTTACAGACGAGGATTAGGGATACTGAAAAAAAGTTAACTGTTTTTAAATTTTATTTCAGTATAATATGGGGGAAAGTCAGAATTCTGATTTTAATCTCAGAATTTAGACTTTAATCTCAGAATTCAGACCATGAAGGAAGAGATCATAGTAGGGAAGAGGATTAGGGCAATTGAAAAAATAAAAAGTTAAGTATAATATGGGGGAAAAAAAGTCAGAATTTTGACTTCAAATCCAGAATTCTGACATTAATCTCAAAATTCAGACTTTTTTTTTTCCATATTATATATATTCAAATCCAGAATTCTGACATTAATCTCAAAATTCAGACTTTTTTTTTTCCATATTATATATAAAAAAAAAATTTAATCAGTTTTTTATCTCAGTTGCCCTAATCCTATTCCGTAAAAAGAACGCGGTTTCCAAAGAATCGAACTTTAAAAAGCTTCTAAATAAAAAAAAAAGGTTTAAAGGGTAGATTTGTTTTTTCATTAAAAAAAAGTCAAATATATTTTTATTTTTACTTTTAGATTTTACACCTTCCCTTTGTTATTTCTTGAGATAAAATTCTAAGAATTGCATTTTTTTTTTCAAATTTCAGACCATGATTTATGTTTGTAATGTAATGTTACAGCTTTATTCTAATCATGTTGACTTTATTCCCATAATCCTACAACTTTAACATAACGTAACACCTTTAATTTAGTCATGTTTCAAATGTAAACTCATAATTTGACTTTATTCTAGTAATATTATGGCTTTAATCTCGTTGTTACAATTTTATTCTATTTGGCTTGATATTATGAATATATTTTGTAAATGACTTTATTTTCATCATATTACCATTGGATTTAATTAACATAATTTTTGTAATATTATTTTTGTAATAAAATAAAAAAAATCTTCAAGAATAGTCCTTATACTCTGTTGGGCAACTGGTGTATAGAGAAACCTTAACAGACCTCTTAGAGAGATGCTTTGCTAAATTTAAATATTTAAACACTCAACAGTACTTTAAACTTCCAGCAATTATTTTCATCCTCCTCACAACCATAAGAACTTGTTTTTATCTGTTCTATCCATCCTTTATGTCACATTAAAGGTTTAAATATCAACTCTTATTACATTATATTTATATATTAATGCTACCTGAAAAAGACAATTATTTTACCACTTAAAAACTGTTATTTTAATCATTTAATACATAAATAGCTTGTCTCTTTCCACAGTAAATACATGGCATTTGACCTCACAAAAACACACGAATCACACGTTATGATCCTGTAAAACTTATCAACTTCCTTTGATTGTCATATGAACCCCATAAATAACATGTGGTGTTTATTTAAAACCCTTAAATTTCAGTTTATTTCTCTGAAATCCCAAATAAAATATGACAAAGCATGAAATACCGAAGTAGAGTGTGAAAAAAAATCCATTGCACCACTCAGATAAAATTTTTATATTTCTATAAAAATATGCTCAAATGACACCATCAGCGCCCCGTTTCATAGTGCGACTTAGTGCCGCACCTTTGGACCAGTTTTTGGATAAAACTGCAGGCTGAATAAAAAAAAAACCCACTATAATCTCCTTCTCCATAGTTTCATCAGTTAAGTTTTATTTTCTTAGCCAGTTCCAGGGACATGTCATCCAGCAGCTTGTCCCTCAGGTAGTCCTCCCTCCTGTGAACCTCATGGACTAAATGTCCCCTGATCTCCTTCATCTCCATCACACGCTCCACTAAATTTCTGCGTAAATCAGACCGCGCTTCAGGCGGCAGGTCTGGCCTGTTGTCCACCAGCTCCGGCCTCTGACCACATAAAGACAGAGCCCTTTTCAGCTGCCCTGAATCGGCCTCCAGCAGCTGATCCACTGTGCGTCTCCGTCCCAGTCTGTCTGCATGGGTGAGCACTGGGATGATGTATTCCATGACTCCCTCTCCAAACAGCTCCAGGGCACCTTGAACGGCTTGGATGGGGTCGTGGTCGACGGACATGCTGGAGCCTGGGGCCCGGATCACCAGCAGAAAGGCATGTGGACCTGGGCTGGTGAGCTGAAGGCTCCTTAGGGCCTCCCTGGCCCGATTGGTGTTCCCCAGAGAGGACCCCAAAATATCTGGGGTGTCAATCACTGTAATCTCTCTACCGTCCACCGCCGCGCTCCACTTGGTGCTCTGCTTTAAAGGATCCATGGATGCTCGGGTCACGTCACCTCCTAACAAAGCATATGCTATGGAGGTCCGTCCTCCTCCGCCGGGCCCCAGGAGGATCAGCCTCAAACCCGATTTCTCCAAAGTCCCACTGATCGGATGTTCTCCAGATGATCCTGCAGAGGCGAGAAGTTTCTTTAGTGAATAAAAATCTTTTTTGGATTGATATCTTTGATTTAAAAAAATTCTCCCAACACTAAATGCAGAAGAGAAATCCTTTCAACACTGAAGCCCTAAAACAGGGGTCAGAGGTTGACCATCTTACTGGATATCTGTGAAGACGCTGCAAAGACCCTGTTGTGTAAAGGTAGAAAACAGGGGTCGGCGAGCCGCGGCTCCCCGGACCTTTTTCAAAAATTTATGACAATAGATTTTTTTTGTTTGTTTATTTTAATGTTTACAGGAATTCAAACAAACATTATGTTTTCCAATGCTGTAAACATTTTAATTGAAACAATAAATGCATGTTTGCTTTGTAATGAGAGCTTGTCAAAAAATAAAAAGAGTAATTTGGAAAAGGTATTTCGAAGGAAGGCTAAATATGAAGCCCACTACTAAGTTGGGAGTGAGAGAAAAAGTGCGATTGCAGAACTGCTGGATAAACTAGAGGAAAGTAAAGATAGATTTAAAAAGTGGATTACATCTCCAAACTCCACTACTGCTGCTAGTTTTCTTACAGGCATAGAAAACCCTTCACAGATCAAACAGGTAGCGCTCTGATGCAGGGATGGGGACTTTCTTCAATTTTTTCCCCTCAAATCGTCAAATAAAAATCACACCAAGGAACGCTGGTGACGGAGGATGTGGGATTTCGGGGTTAGAGAGAACTGCTCTGATGGATGTCGGTTCCTGCTTGGTTCCTCGTCACTCAATCATCTCCTCCCAACAGAAACACCACAGAAAGATTCCTTTATCGTGTTTCTACAATTCCATCAATGCAACAAAACCTAAAGCGTGCGGTCAAGCGGCGTGCGGTGAGTGTGTCACTGCTCCTCCCTCACCTCATGTTACTATGTGACATTTGCTCCAGGACAAACATTTAATCATGAACACTTATTATTAGTGTTGCACCGATACCTATACCAGCATCGGATGGAGCCCCGATACTGCCCTAAAATGGTGGTATCGGTATCGGCGAGTACCAACAAATAGCGCACCGATACCATTTTGAGAGCCATAAGTTTCTTCAACTATTGTCACCCATTCCAGGTAGGCAATAAAAGGTTCTACTGGATTCACTTTGTATTAGATTTTCTCCTGCTTCACAAAGGTAGGCAGCAGCTTGACAAAGCCATGATGGCAATTATTTTACATTATTATGGTATCGGTATCGGCCAATACTGCACAGCCAGGTATCGGGTATCGGTATCGGGGCCAAAAAATGGCATCGGCGCAACACTACTTATTATATATTTCTAATAAAGCTGAAAATGTTTAATTTCTCTCTGTTTGAGACCCACTGACAGAAAACAAGAGCAGAGGCTGTTTTTACTGCATTTTAACCATCTATAAACACATCCAATACATTCAGCTCTGCTTGAACACACGTTGTGTTAACAGTCTGGACACATTTTAAACAAAGTCTTTTACAGTTTTCAGATCTGTTAAAAAAGTTGTTCCAACTTTCTTCATTTTAAGGTTTACATACTTTAATGTTTCAGACCATGAAACACAGTTATTATTAAGTGTAGTTTCTAATCACTGATGCCATTTATGACCTCTTTTATAGTTGGCTAATACATTTAGAGCTCGTGTTGCCCTATGAGGCTTATAGAAGACTTTTACTTTTACAGAAGACTCCACACAGATTTGTGTTTTGTTTTTTTTATCCAATATTGCTCTTTGAATCATTTGGGTTGCCGACCCCTGATAAAAGGAATGTATTTTTTCTACTTTAAAATGTTTTCCGATGTTCGTTTTTACATTTTTTCATATAACTGACCCCTGACTGCTGTTTGCAGACACCCATTATTTTCTGTTCTTTCTTTACTTGATTGTCTATAGTTGTGGTGTTGTGCAAAGATAATTATCCCCGGCAGAATTTGTATCCTCAATTCCAACCTACTAAATATGAAACTTGGGGTGTGTTATCTTTATGAAAGATGAGCATTATTATTTTATTCTTCACTCACATGTTGTAGCAGAATATCGTCTGTGATATTGATTAAACAAAAGAACATGAGAGCGTTTGCTTCGAAACGGGACGCTGACAACAGCGTAAACTCCTTTCGCTGATAGCATACGGCTCCTTGTTTCATCATGTTCCATAAAAGAAAATCAATCGTTTCACGATGACTAAATGTTCTCATCTCCTTCAAAACTGATGTCAGGGGTGGCTGTAGAAAATTTGGGGCCCTAGGCAAAGACAGGCAGGAGGCCCTCTGAATTGTGAAGAAAACACATATAACAGACCC
>NW_015150851.1:173196-174782 GCF_000732505.1 Cyprinodon variegatus
ATATTTTTTTATATGTATTTAAATAAAAAACACTGCAAAATCCCTCTTTTCCAGCCACTTTTGTTGAAATTAGCATTTTCCCCGTTCTCTAGCTTTTTCTCTGCCTGAAGCTTCTTTTCCAAATATACGGATTAATCAACCGGAAGCAGTTACGCGCAAATATATTGCGATTTAATATATATCTGACGAAATTGTTTTTATAAGTGTTTTTTCTTGTGCCACGATAATCACATTTAATGAATTTTAATGCCAAATAAGGCTTTAATTTAAAAAAATAATTATTTAATGACTTTTAATGATTTTTAATGACCAGCAGAAACCCTTTGTCCCTCTCTTCTTGTCCCCTTTCTTCTTGTTTTCCTCTCTATGTTTTGTACTCAGCTGACTTCGAATGGGATTTAGTGAAAGTATTTTTTATCAAAAACATAATTAATGTGTACCAATAACGAATAGTTGTATTAGCCATACATGTAAACAGAGTTTTATGGGGCCCCCAGGAACTCGGGGCCCTAGGCAACTGCCTAGTATTGCCTAATGGTAAATCCCCCCCGCGCCTGTTGTCAAACATTTTCTTATAATAAAAATGAAATAGTAAATGGATTGCACGTGTACACGTTTTAGACTACACCCCTTCTACTTATACTATGCTATATTTAGTGCTTAAATCTATATTTGGGTTTTATATTGACTTATAAATTTCTGTATGTTGTACTACCCTTATGAAATAGAGGCGGCGTGAACTCGATCAGCTCTGACTCTGTGGTTGCTCCCGGCGAGGGGAAACAAACTCTGGCTGGGATAACTACTTTGGCACAACACTGGGAATAAAGTTTGAAAAGCAAACACATAGAAATAAGAATTCCCACCGGAAGATTTTAAAGGGAAAGGTAATGAATCCTAAACCTGACTGAACACCTTTGGTTGATCCCCTCCGCTGACGTTAATCCTAATCCTAACATTGCTGGGTTAAAGAACTTACAGTCATGAGATTTAATACGACTTCATTAGAATTCTGCTGGGATCGAGTTCTGGTGGCTTCTTTTGACCTCAAACTGTAAAAATGTCAGCACCCCTCATTGGATAAATGAAGTGAAGTTGTTTTTGGTGAGATATTCCAGATACTGCTCACCAAGCAGATATCATTAAAATAGTACAGTAGAAGCCATTCAAAATTTTCCATCTTTCCTTGATGGGTCCTTGGCTGGTCCCTGAGAATTCCTTTTTAAACATCAATCTTTGCACTAAAATATTCTGTCATGATTTGTGGACATTAAGATCTAAAGCGAAGCGCCATCTCCTGGTCAGACCCTGTAATGCAGGGAAAGGGTGAAGTCAAAGTAAAAAAATATGCACGCCCAGGAGAAGGCCAGTGGCTGGAAGTTGGAGGGGATTTTGCTGCCATGGTGCTGGCGTTTCACAGGGAGCGGCCATTTTGAACGGCTGCTACTGTAACTATCTTTAACTCGGAGCTGATTCGGCACAATCCAGTTCCCATCCCAGACTTTCCTTCCTTCCTTTCTTCCAGTTATATTGTTTGCTACATACAACTCCCTTTTTTATTAAATAACCAGCATCTTTGAAACTTT
>NW_015150851.1:176957-189047 GCF_000732505.1 Cyprinodon variegatus
TAGGATGTTGCAAGTAAATTTCGTTTTGCCCCAGATTTAAGACCTTTGGTCTAATCTAATAAATTTCATGTTAAGACTTCAATCATTTATCACTATGACTTTATTCTGGTAATGTTTCTACTTTAATCTCATAATGTTAGCATTTTAATCTCATAGGTGCAATATTTTGACTTTATTTTCACAATTTAATTATTATCAGCACTTTTTTTAAGTCATTAAAGTTTGAACTTGTAACGTTACAACCTAAATCTAATTTTATAAATTTAATCTCTTAATGTTACGACTATTTTAATTTTAGGAATCTAATTTCACGACTTTAATCTCATAAAAATACGACTTTAACATTACGTCTTTAATCTTGTAATTTTACAATTTCAATATAATTCTATAATTTTAATCTCTCAATTGTACGAATTTAAATCTTGTAATGTTCTATTTTTGGTAATGTCATGGTTTTATTTTGGAACGTTTTGACTTTATTCAGGGAATGTTACGAGTTTAATCTTGTCAGGTTATTTATTTTTTCCTCTTAGACTTGATGTTAGGATTTTATTTAGTTATTTTATTCTCATATTTTATGAGTTTAATCTCATAGATTTTATTTTATTCCTCTTGTGATATAATGAGTTTAATTTAATAATTAAAATAACATCTCTTAGAATACACTTAGTACTTTATAAACCTCAGATTAAAGACCTCTGGTCTAAGCTACTGAATTCATAACATTTCTAACATCCTTAAACAGTAGATTTTTTATGTATATTAATAATACATTGTCTTGAATGAAAAAAAAAAAAAACCTTTAAAAATATAAAAATATATATGTTAATGCCTGTTCACTATAAATAAACAGAAGAAGCTTTTCAAGGCTTATTTAAGTCACTTCAATGAAAAGAGTCCTCTCTGAGGATTATTTCAACTATAATCTGAACTATGAGGCAGGGGGTGGGGGTGGTCTAAAGATACGGAGAACCCTAAAGAAATGAGCCCAAATTTAAAAACAATGAATCTTAATGACCTGTAATGGCTCTGATGATGGGAGCCATCCACCGGAACTTGGAGGAAAATGCTGAGAAACCATCAAATTAGACGTTAGTCTGACTAGATTATAATTGCAGTCGTATGTAATTCTGTTGCTGATAAAGGTCAATTTTGATTTTAAAACCACTAAATAATATCCTGTAGAAAAAACAAGAGGTGCTTACCAGCTAGAAACCGCCAAATTTTTGAAAGCCATTTTATCAGGTTCTTGATTCCTGAGACAAAAAGGACAAAAAAATGAAATCAGGAAGTTTAGGCTTCAGATTAGGATTACTAGAAATAAGACGTATTTATTCATACCTCGGAGGGTTCCAACCAGGCGGCTCACCCAGCCCCAAAGAGCTGACAGACCTGAGGCAGAGCAAAACAAACGTTTCCTTGCTGATTTCAGTTCTTCATAGTGGAGCATGAAGGAAACTCACCGGTTATGTAGCAGAAGAAACGGATCGGCCAGCGGATCAGGGCTGGGAGAGCTGCAGGGAGATCAAACTGCTTAAAACCAATCAAGACCAATAATCCACATCTCAACAGGACTAATTATCACCAAATTGATATAACTGATTAATAAACACTGTTATGAAACAGAAGAATGCTGAGAAGAATCCATTTTAAATAATAAAAAAAGTCTTTACTGTGGTTGTTGATGCTGTTTATAACCAATTTTAATTATGACCAAGTATTTATTGGGATTTGATTGATGCAGCGACACACAGTGGGCGATCATTCCCAACACAAAAGGATTTAAACTTGTTTGATTAAAACTACATTTTTTTTAAACTACTAGTTTTTTTGTCCAGGTCCTCTCAGAGCTAGCCTTGTACTGCTGATTGTTTTCCCACTGCATCATCCGAGTGAATTTGAGTTTAGGGTCACAAATTAATGGATGGACATTTCCCTCCAGGGTTCCTTTACTTACATTAAGGAAATCCAGACCATCACACCACCGCCACCATGTAGGGCCGTCAGGTTATTTTTCTTTTTGTCAAAACCTCAGTTAGTTATACACCTGATGTGACTGCAGCCATTCAAACGCCAGTCGAATGGCAGCCCACTACCCTGCAGTTCCCACAGAAATCCCATCAAACTTCCAGCTACTGGCCTCCTCATTGGCGTGCATCTTTTTTTACTCTGACTCCAGCCTTTCACTGAATTACAGGGTCTGACCAGTAGATGGCGCTTCTCTTTAGATCTTAATGTCCACAAATCATGACAGAAAGAATATTTTAGTACAAAGATTGATGTTTATAAAGGAATTGTCGGGGACCAGCCAAGGACCCATCAGGGAAAGTTGGGACATTTTTTATGGCTACAACTGTACAGGTTTAGCGCCTCTAGTGGCTAAAAGATGAACAGTGTTGCTCAGAGATCAAGGGTTTTAGCCTGTTTACAATCAAGTAGCAGAGGCTACGCTATCCGGTAAAAATTACATAATTATTTCACTTAATTTTATTTTATATGTAGAACCATGTATATTTTTGAATAAACTGATAAAAAAAACATTTTTTTTAATTTTTATTATGCCATTTTACATTTGTTTTAAATGTGCCATTTAATGCTATGGTATATTTAATTATTTATAGGTGCATTTAATAAATTAATGGTAGTATTCAGTTGATGATATGATGCTTTTAGGGCTGAAACAATAAATCCCATTAATTGATTATTGAAATAATCAACTAATTTAGTAATCAATACATTTTTAGCGGGAGTATAGAGTTTTATATGCCTTTATCTGACAGAGCGACTCACTTAGAGCAAGAATTATACCAAAAGTGTTAAAAATATATAAATATTTTGCATTTAAGATAAAAAAAATCTTGTTGGTCATCAATATGCTCTATCCAGAGGTGGAAAAGTTTCTAATTCTGTAAAAAGTATTTAAGGAACCTTCTTCTATTAGATTATTAATTAAAAAAAATTATAAACAGATTAATTGATAAACAACACAATCATTACTTGCAGCCCTATTTCCTTTAACTTATTTTGTTCTTTTAATCATGAAATCGTTATACGACCCCTGGACGGGTCAAACTAGAGGGAAACTCTGCCTAGATGTTGACATCATGGGCCTCCTGGAGTAGTTTTCTTATGCAGACACTCCTGGAAAATGTTTACACTTATTTGAAGCTGTTCTCAGTTTTTCAATTATAATAAAACATCCAGCTGTAATCTTGAGTTTCTTCTGATCCTGTCATGATGGGGTTTCTTTCAGATATCTTAGAACCTGTCTGATAAGATGAAGTAGGCTCTATGTGAGCTGGTAATGATTTGATTGATCAAACAAGGGTGGAGATGAAAGCATCACTGAGGCTTTTTGTTTCTATTGAGATTGAAAACATGTATTTGATTAACTTAAAAAGAGGCAGAAACTCTTCCTAGAGGGCAAATACTTTAACACTGAAGTCTGTCCTAGCAAAAAATCTTTTTCAGAGATAAATAGGGTAAGCTTCATGCTCCAAACTGCTGCAGAAAACAAACAAACAAACAGAGGCACAATGCAGCCTCTGTTAGTGAATAGGGAAGGTGTAGGCGACTGACTTTGTGAAAATCTGTAGAGAAGATATCCCACCACAGCGAAAGCTCCCATCTGGGCATTGCTGCCGCCAAGGAACCAGCCTAAAAACGAAAGAAAAGGGAATATTAGTTAAAACGTTGCTGTTATGGACGTCTGCAGCCTGGTTTACGAGGCTCTGAGACTTTATTGTATGCGAGGTGTAATTGATTTTGATTAAAACACAGTTAAGTCATCATTATTCAGCTGTCATGGATTACACACACACATTTTCTTTTTTTTTTTACAGATCAAACTTTAATCTTTCCTACCAGCAGAGGCAGCCCCCGCGTCATTTTCACACTGACACTCCATCTCTCGGCACAAGGAGAAGTATCAATCTTTGTAAAAGTAGCAAGAATTACAAACGTAACAGGAGGAAGAGGATCGAAACACTTGAAGGCAAAGACAGCAGATCAATCCTGCACAAAGTCCATGTCAGCCATTTTTTGGAGATTAAAACGTTATCTGAAGAGTCATTACCTTGTGAGCGCCGGCGTAAACCCCAGTCCACATCTGACAGAGCGGCTCACACCAGGGCAACGTTTTCTTCCTGCTGCATTCTGACACTCCCAGTCTGATTAGGCTGAACAATGAGGAGAGAAAAAATCCTGCAGGTATGCGTTTTATCAGGCCTCCCTTTGGAAGGACACACCTTCTTTCCAGAAGAACCGGAAATGCTGCCTCAGCTCTATAACTCGCCTTCTTTCAGTTTGAAGTAAAACAAAGAGCCGATTTTATAAAAAAAAGACTTTTTAATTCAGTACATCAGTAAATCTCATGACTTTTTACTCCTGGTTTTATTTCTTACAGTGTTGCAGTCAGAAAAACCCAGAATTAGATTTTTTTAGTGCAAACTGGTCCCCATGAGTTGGATTATTTAACTTTCAGCCCAGTGAACCTTCCAGCACCTGGACGGCGTTTCTGACGCGCCTCATGAACCCAGTTGATCAGTCAGAGCATCTATTAGCTCCTGCTTCTTGGTTCCGGTGGTTTTGATCCCAAACAGCTTGCATGCGTCCTTCAGGACCGGCACGGTCAGCTTTCCCAGAGTGCCGTTCTGCACGTGGGCCCTCAGGTCATCTGCGTTCACCTCCACTTTTGGCTTCTTTTCGGCTCCGCCTCCAGAGTCAGCTGCTTGGGATCAACAAAAATATATATGATCAGGTGTAAGGGCGCTGTCACGAGCCGCATCAACCAATCAGTGATGCTGATCTGGGAGCTGGCAGGGAGAGATATACATCGCTGAAGATACAGAGCTCTATGATGACTCCTCTGAAACAGGTTATTGACGCATAAATTAACTTAAAATGCTGAAACCTGCCAACAAAGCGCGTTCGCTTTTATTATCCTGGTGCCTGCAGTTTAGAATATTTAGATGAAAGCCACCTTCCAACTGCCGCAGTGAACCGGGAGGAGGCGACTGGGCCAGAGGCTGCTGATGAATGGGATTTCTACTGACAGTGCACCGCTGTATGTGGGGGTCTGAGCGGCTCCGACAGAAATAATACTGGAAGGCGGGATGGTAATCTGGATGAACTGACTGCAATGATTATGTTTTCAGGTGGATTTTCTCACTTTAAAAGATATTAAAACTACTATTCCCATTGATCACAGCAAATATAGCTGCAAGGCAGAGAAAGGATAGAGAAGCTCCGCCCAACGTGCGTCAGACACACTTTTGCACCGCTGGTACAAGCAGCAAAAAGGAAGCAGCAGACGCGATTTTGCTGCTCCTGCTGCGTCCGGTGTGAACGTAGCATTAGAGTGACCTATGAGGACGGTGGAAAGAAAGTTGTGGATAAAAGTGCAACAGTGTGCAATCATTGTGCAACACGTTTTGTTTATGCTAACAGCAACACGACCAACATGTCAGGCTAACAATCAACATATACCGAACCGAACCGAAAACCGTGACCACGAAACCGTGAACAAAACCGAACCGTTCCACCCCCATAAGGCACCCATACCAGAAGCCTCATTTCATGGACATTACGAAGCATCAGTTAAAGCAGCTATGCGCCCACAGGCGCCCGGCCTGAATAAAAAGACTTCATAGTATTAACCTAGCTGCTGTTTAGTTTATTAGAAACACGTTCAGCGCTCGTCTGGAACACGTCAGATACGTTGATATGCGTTGGAGAGAAGTTCTTGATAAGTTAAGCACAAGTTACTCCGAGGTTTAGGATAAGCTAGATGCCACAACTGATGAGGAACTGACACTGAACGTATGTCAACCATCAGATAACTGACCTGGAACTGATGGCATATGTATCGCAGACGCTGGCATACGGCAGGAAATGCTCTAAATTTCTCAACATACTCGGCGTATGTCGACGTGCTTCAGCGTACTTCAGCGGGCTCATACCTTATACAAAACTTACCAACAACTTATCCAACGTATGCCAGCATTTATGCCAGATTTTACGTGGATCAGGCAGACACTGGTCTAAATTGTTAAGGTCTAACAGGGGCTATATATACGACAAACAGAAAGGAACAGAGGTGAGTCTGACCTGTTTTCCTTTTGGGAGCGGGTTTGGTTTCTGGATTGTACCCTGCAGGGTAGACCAGATCTTTAAACTCTTCCACCAAAGGGCCGAGTCGTTGGTCAATCTGGTCCACTTTTGGCTCTAAGGTGGAAAAAAAACGAAAGAAGAAAAAGGAAACGGGGTGAAGACAAGAATACAAAAATATGTAGATGAGATGAAAAAAGTGCCTTTAATGTGTTTAACGTTCTTACTGATGAGGTCCTCTATCTCCTCTGGTTCATTCATGTCCAAAGCCAAAGCCTCGAGGTTTCTGAAATGCTGCTGCAGGACCGGGTTCTCAAACGCATCGTTCCTGCATCACATTAGAAAGAAGAAGGCGGTTTTAAAAGAGAAACCAAACCAATAGCTGATCGAATGCAGTCATCACATCTACGCTTCATGGGTCAGTCCGCCTCAATCAAAGACATTCTGCTTTTACATCAGTAAAGTCATTAACTTCCAAACATTTAGCTAACAGAGGAGACAAAAAAACTCACAGCTGAAATGATTACTGGAGCTGCTAATAGAATCAACCTTATTATCTGTATTTATGCTTCACTGTGCTGGAGCTTTTTGCATGAATGATCCATGACGTCCTGTTTCCTGTTCGTTTCAAAATGTTCTTTTGATCAAAAAAGTTTTTAAAACTTTAATTTATGGATTATTATTTTTCTCTCTAATTTTCTATCCACAAAACGTGATCTTTACTTGGAACAATAACGGGACAGAATTCACTCCATATAAAGGTGGCTAATAAAATGAACTAAACTGATTCTGATACTAAATATGCTGTGATTAGCTGACGTGTCAAAAATATTCATGTTTATTACTCCAATAGAAATATAAATCCTACCATTTAAAAACACTTTTGTAGAAGTTAGAGGATCGACTTCAGCTTTTTAATCCAGTAAAAGTGTAATGGTAATGTTTTTAAAACTAGTTAAAGTATAAAAGTAATGTAGGAAAAACTGTTAAGGCCAGACGCTTTCCTGCTCTACCCTATTAAAGGAACATTTTCTACCATTCTGGATGATAAACTTCCTTAGACTTCATTTTCTTAGTGTTATAACTAATAGTAACATTTAACTTTACATCATCTGGAAAAACTCTTTATTTTGGTATGTGGTGAACAACAAGTGGGGGCAGCACCGAGTCCAACCACAAAGAAATTATTTGACTGGATTAAACTAAATAATTTATTTATTCTTAATACCAACAGGCCATAATGAAAATTAGCTTAAATGAAACAAAACTAATGAGTCTATTCTTAAAGTCTAAGGAGTAGATGTAAAAAATAATTACTCCAGTAAAGTACAGAGAGCAAAAACTTCTATGTAAAGTAATGAAGTATTTGTACTTTGTTACTTGACACCTCTGCTGATTAGTGACCTTCCGCCAAACCCAGGGGTGGGAAACACAAAATGTTCGAAAATTGGACCAAACATACAAAAAACAGATCTGCAAAAATTGAAAAGGCTTAAATAAACCTCCTAAGGGCTCTATGTGAATATTAGGCCACTATTAAAATGCCAAAGTAAGCTTAAATTCATATTAAACATTCATGATTGAATATTTATATATTCCCTGCAGCGCATCCTGGAAAAAAATGCCACCATGTGACTAATCTGCTGCATGATATTTGGTGCTTTAAATTAAAATTCCATTATGGTATTAACGTATTAGAATTTTTTGCATTCATGAATTAAAGAAAAAGAAATCAGACTTTTGGTGTTAATTTTATTTTGAAAATTTGAAGAAGAAAAAAAAGATATGTGCATAATAGGGCGACCGTAACATATCCCAGTCGGCCTCAGCAGATGGCCGCTCACACCGAGCCTGGTTCTGCTGGAGGTTTCTTCCTGTTAAAAGGGAGTTTTTCCTCTCCACTGTCGCTACAAGCATGCTTAGTGTGAGGGATTGCTGAAGAGTCAATGAATCAACTGGTTTTCCTTAGATAGAAAATAGTGAATAAATTTGACTGTATGATCTGGTGAACTATAAAATGTCTTTAGATGATGTGTTGTGAATTGGCGCTATAGAAATAAACTGAATTTAATTAACTTCAAACCACAGAAACATTGCAATCGTCTTTTTTTCCCCTAACTGGGGGGAAACAGTGCAATAAAACACAGCCTGCAACAGCAGCCTTTTGATAAGCTAAGCAGGCTATTGAAATGAAAATAAGCCTGTTTAATTTAATTCCAATGCATCCAACAACAGCCACCTGCCTGGCACCGCACCACGCTGAAACATGTGTCACAGGCTATGACGCAAGTGTTTGCTGATAGAAATGTTTAAATTTATTTATTGTACAATTTTAACAGCAATGGAAAATATAACGAGTGTTTGTTTGTCCTCCTTCACATTATATAAACATTTTTTTAAATCTTTTTCCATTTTGTTTGCTTTGAAAAAGCTCCAGTGAGCCGCTAAAGAGCCACGGGTTGCTGAATCTCCCAGCCTTGGTCCCAACCGTCCTCTGACATCACATTTTCAGAGCGACTCTGAATTAGCGGGCACCACATAACCGTCGGAACATTTAGATTTCTTTTATTTCATACGTTGATTTATGCTATTTACTCTGTAAATAAAAAGTTTTTCACTCAGTCCGTATCACCTGCAAAGCCACATAATGCCTGAGTGATGGGTATTTGTAGACAAGACATACTTATTCCCATAACAAGCCAGATTCTTTCTCAAGGTTTATTCATAACGTTACTATTTAATCGAAGTGTCTGTTGATGAACCGTTCTTGCTTTGCAGAGATAAAATAAAGTGCCGACTGAGTGAAATCCATTGATCTCTGTTTATTTGACAGGAGCAAACATATGAATACTTTTTCCCCACGACACCATCACTGATGGAAAAGCCGAGAGAGCCAATCGTTCAGAGGAAACCTTGAATGTCTTCCTAAATTTCGGGAATGACCACAAGATTTCATTGAAACATGGATCACCATCCCACACAAAACAGGCACTCAAACCAACACAGGGATGTTCTATTAGTCACGGTATCGACGTGCTTCCATGTCCGTCCCAATCCCCAGCTACATCTAGCTTAGAAAATGTTAGACGAGAAGAACAGAAGCTTTCAGAAGCGTTAGTAAAAAGCAGAGGGGGCCGCTGATCATGACAGCCAAAGTTTCCTACAGCAACACATTTCCTGTTTCCTCTGTAACAAACCTATATTTGAAGCGGAGCTTGGCGATGATCTCCTTCATCTTATCGACCTGCGTTTGGGAGGCTGCTGGACATCTGGGAGGATCAAGATTTCTAATGTCGTCGGCGAACGGCAGGTAGATGACATTGAAGCCTGATGGAGGGAACAAACAACATCTAAATATTAAAGTATGAAAACTGCAGGAAGAAGAAATCAAAACAAAAATATGATCCAGAATGAAGGTAAACATCAAACAGGAAAACAGACGCATTGTTGCCAACTAAGCAACTTTCTTACTATATTTAGCAAGGTTATAAAGATACAAAAAATTTTAATATAATATCGAGATTCATTAATTTATATGCAATAAAATAATCTATGCAAGATAGCATCTTAACACTATGCAGATAAAAATAAACATTAAAAAGAATAAAGATATTTTGTAGAACATGAAAACGGAACGGAACTCAACAGAAGCATGGATGCCAGTTAAAAAAGTGTGCTAGTAAATGCAGAATAAATAATCCAAACCTAACACAATTTTAGACACAGAACACAGATTTATTTGACTAAATATAAGGCTTTCTGAGGCCTTATTCTTTGAATGAGAAAATGATCCGAAAATCTAAAATTAGCAATAGCAAAAAACATGCAAAAAGAGTAAAACATCTACCCCCACCCCCCAAAAAAGCGTCAAATCCATCAACTTCTTTGTTTGTTGTTGGAGATTTTGGCAACAATGAGAAAAATGCTGATGAAGCCAAAGGACCCTCATTCCAAAGGGGTGAACACGTTGGTCTGTTCCAATTTGCATGTTTATTAAACTAAAACAAGGCTTTGTTGGGCTGCTGTATAAAGTCTGGAACTCAACGCTATTTCTGACATTTTGAAATGAAAAAGCTTCCTGGATGGAAGAGAAACGTCTTCAAACTTGGAAACAAAGTCCAGTGGATTATTTTTAAACTTTGAGTGCTTAGGGAAGCCCCTCCCTCCTTCATAGCTCTGTAGCCAGAGAGAGAAGAGCGACTGTCCTTCGTCTCTCCATAAAAAAAAAAAATCAGAAACCAATGAGCATAGCTTCCTCTGATCCCTCCTGGATTTAAAAGCAGGAGGTAAATATAAGATCTGTCCACAGAGTCTCTCCCAGCACTGATTGTTAGATGAACAGAGAGCTGGATCACAGTTAGCATCCACTTCATTGAAACAAGGTGTCAGGGTTTGTTTCACCAACATACCCTGTCTACTAACAATAGATCTACGTCTTTGTTAATTGAAAATTAAGTGTTTTGCATAATTTATTAAGGCTGAAAATAATTATTCTGCGAATTGATTTATCTGTCAATTATTTTCTTGATTAATCGATTAATAATCTGATAGCCAAATGTTCCTCAAAGATTTTTTTAAAACTTTAAACCGGGGAAACTAAAATTTTCCCCTTGAGGAAGATGAATAGAGCAGATTGACAGCAGAGTCTTTTTTTTTAGATACTAAATGCAAAATCTTTATATGATTTTTTTTTACAGTCTTGGTTTAATTCCTGCTCTAAGTGATTCGCTCTGTCAGCTAAAGGCCTGCTTTAGAGTCTCTATACTAATAATAAATGATCAATGTAGCTGATTAATTCTTTCAGCCCTAATATTTATTCAACTTTATTATTCAGTGACCTAATAGATAAATATTATTATAGGAAGCTAAGATTACTAATTTGTTGGTAAAGAGTTTTTAATTATTTATTCAGTGTTTGATAGAGTCGGGGCAACAAACTGGTAAAATTATGTTTGCTATTGATCATTTTAGATTTCAAAGTTATTTTGACATTAAAATAATATTCAATGGGAAAAACGTTTTCTGGTATTGGTTCTGATAAATTAAAAATGGAAAACTAAGCAATCACATGTTGGAGGCAGCAGTTCGCATCGTTTGTACCTGGAGGAGTAATCTGGACCTTCCCCTCGTCGACTTCTTCCATCTGAGGCACCAAGGCAACAAATCTAGGCGGGTAGTTTCGGCGGGAGATAAAGCGGCACAGAGCAAACAGGTTTCTCTCGATGCACTTCTTCAGCAGAGCAGAGAACAAACTGGCACTTCCTGAAAGAAAAATAATAATAATTTTAACGCCGTGGCTTTTATGATGCAGCGAGCGATTGTTTTATTCATCGTTACGGTTGAATCAGTGGATCTACCTTTAACTTCGTCCTCCTCAGGGTAGATGAAGACAGAAGGTCGGATGTGATGATGCGGTTTGAGCTTTTCCATCGGTTTGAATCCGATCAGAAACAGTCCTGGGTCGTCAAACTTCTTGATGGCATCCACCTCATCTTTCTCCATCACTATTTGCTTCCTCCCATACACCTGAAGTCACAGGCGATTAATTATTTAGTGACAAATAAAAGAAGGATCATTTAAATCTATACGCCAGCTGCGGCTACCTGGGCTTTCTTCATCTCACTGGGCAGCAGCAGGCTGCCGGTCTGCATGTGGAAGGTGCGGGTTTTGCTGCGCACCGGTTCGTTGGTTTCCCTGTAGAGTCTGATGGAGGAGGGTTTCCTGGCTGCAACAGCGGTTGCATAAACCCCCACAGCTACATTTATACCATCTCCAAGACTCAAGCTTAACCTGAACACCATACAGCAAAAGAAGAGCATGGAGTGAAAAAACTAACTTCACATCAGAGTAAGCAGATGGAGAATCAATCAAAAATGGAATATATACAGTTTGTTTTTCTTGGAAAAAGTGTATTTTCCCTCGATTTAAAATGGTCAGAAAATGTACCAAAGGAAGGGGATTTACACTGAAGACAGGGCTGAA